>NW_018164520.1:650312-660890 GCF_001263595.1 Phalaenopsis equestris | reverse complement strand
CTTATTCCAGCATATATTCGAACAGGGGCAGCTTATCCAAATAGATTGGAGCCCATAGTATCTCCAACTAGCTTATTCAAGAGATTGGTTGGAGCCCACAATATCTATTCTAGCATATATTCAAATAGGGGCAACTTATTCCAGCATATATTCGAACAGGGGCAGCTTATTCAAGAGATTGGTTGGAGCCCACAGTATCTATTCCAGCATATATTCGAACAGGGGCAGCTTATTCAAGAGATTGGTTGGAGCCCACAGTATCTATTCCAGCATATATTCGAACAGGGGCAGCTTATTCAAGAGATTGGTTGGAGCCCACAGTATCTATTCCAGCATATATTCGAACAGGGGCAGCTTATTCCAACATATATTCGAATAGGGGCAGCTTATTCACATAGATTGGAGCCCACAGTATCTTCACTAAAGGGAGTTTATTTTTTGCTTTTGGATTTGTAAATGAAGTTCCATTACAAAAAATTTATTCAAGAGATTTTGAATGAAGATCCAAGTTTTCAGATCTCTATTCAGTTGCTATATTTCTTCTTTCACGTTCTTCTATCCTTTGTTCAACTGATCAAAACGTTCAAATTGAATTTTTAAGTTTTCCATAAAGTTTTCATGATGAGTGCACGTTATGGCTTAGGATCCAAGTTATGCAAAGCAAATACAACTAATGGGTAACCCTGGATATCATGCAAAGCACAAAACATTTGTTGACATTAGATAAGAAATAAAGTTAGAACTTAAAGTCACCACAGACATTACTCACTTTAGTAGCAAGCAATGCACAACCAGTAATAGTCTCTATCACAATAAGCTGCATCTAAGAACCAGTAAATCACTTGAAAATTAGTTTTTTTTTTTTTTTTTTTTTTTTTTTAACGTTGGCGGCATTGATTGCCAGAGAGAAAAAAATCCAGAAAACACAAGCTCTATTTGGGTCTTGTTGTATCCAGCTTGTTAGCAGCCTCCTTGCCACCACTCTGGAGATTCAAACCCTAACTGTCACCACTAACAACCTATTCCCTGATTGTAAGAATAACAAATTAAAGTTTTACAAACTCAACTTAATAATGATAATAATAATCATAGTAAATGAATTTGTCAAGTTCAGAAACCTGAACAGTAGGTGTTCTTCCAAGGAAAATCGCATAGTCCATGGGGGACTCAAGTTACGGCTATCCCCTCATTTCGAACTCAACAAAGGAAATAAGAGAGAGGGAGAGGGAGAGAGGGAGAGAGAGAACAAAAGAAGAAGAAGAAGAAGAAGAAGAAGAAGAAGAAGAAGAAGAAGAAAGTAGGTCACCTTTAACTGAGCTAGAGGGGAAGGAAGAAGAGCTTGTGCAGCAATCTTCCACACCTAGACGGCTTGAACGGCTCACTCGAGCTTTCCTTTTTGGGTCATCGACAACCCATCGGTCATGCAAGCATAGAAAGGAAGCATGAGACACTCAACACAACTTCCTGTGCCCTCAACTTAGAAAATCGAGAATGAGGATGGTTTTTATGCCCTACACCAAGCAGAAGAAAGGAGAAGTGGAAGCGAGCGGCTTACGCAAGCCCTCCCTACCGATTTGCATTTCTTGACCTCCTCCTCTGGTTATTTTGCTACATGGGACCCTCTTCCTTACCTTATCTAAGAACCCCATCTTTCTTGTAATTTTGCAAAACATAATGAATTTTGATTCTTAGGTTAAAAAAAAGTAGATTTTGAAGCGTTTTACTGTTCAAATAGAAGTTACAAAGATAAGGATTCAGGTATTAGAAAAATTATTTAAACTAACCTTTAATGAATATTTACATTTCTAATAAAGGTTTTATCTAATTCAGTCAAATTAACAAGCTCCTTATCATGAGAAAAATATTACATCAGTACTACGCATGTAGAGTAACGTGCTTAGCCAATGAAATCACACAACGACACCCCACGCGACAGAAAAAAAAACGGCACGGTAACACAGGGAATATTCCCCTCGTGTTATTCATGTGTTATTGTGTGTTATTCATGTGTTATTGTGTCATGAAAATATTTCTGGTGTTATAATAACACAATAACACATCAATAACATATGAATAACACACAATAACATATAAATAACATGAGAGAAATATTCCCCCGTGTTATCGCGCCGTTTTTTCTCTGTCGAGAATATTCCCCGTGTTATTCAGGTGTTATTGTGTTATTCATGTGTTATTGTGTCCTGAGAATATTCTTAGTGTTATAATAACACAATAACACATGAATAACACACAATAACACATGAATAACACGGGTGAATATTCCCGTGTTACCGCGCCGTTTTTTTCCCCTGTCGCGTGGGGTGTCGTGGTGTGTTTTCATGGGCTACGCACATTACTCTATGTGCGTAGTACTGATGTAAATTTTTCCTCCTGAGAATATTCTTAGTGTTATAATAACACAATAACACATGAATAACACACAATAACACATGAATAACACGGGTGAATATTCCCGTGTTACCGCGCCGTTTTTTTCCCCTGTCGCGTGGGGTGTCGTGGCGTGATTTCATTGGCTACGCACATTACTCTATGTGCGTAGTACTGATGTAAATTTTTCCCTCATCATGAGTCACAATTCTAAAGTTCAGTTAATACCATAAATATGTGAATTACTCGGAAAATTCTGCAAGCATAACTTCCTCCCTCAAGTTTATTTTACATTATATACAATGTCCTAGGAGGAAATACAAGAAAGAAAAGTAGAAAAAACAACAGAGAATCACATCACAACAAAATATAATCACTGAAACATTGATAGAGTACGATGAAACATACTCTAGTAAGGTCTCTAAACAATACAAAATATAACATTATTAAAAAAAGAACACACAAAAGAACAAAAATTACACTCAAATTAATGAATATAGCTTGGGTAACCTCTCAAGGTAGTTCTTTTTCTTACATTCTTAGCCAAACCGTACCAAACCAAATCTAGCCTGAATGTGTTCTCTAGATTCAAATTGCCTTCTTAATACTCCCTGATCAATCACCCCCAACTTTTAACTATCACGGAGGATTTCCAACGTCATCAGATATATTTTTTAATTTAGGATCTTTCTAAAAATGTGTTCTTCCCTACAACTATGTTCAAACTTTTTAATTGTTTCTCAATTTCACTTATGCAGTAATCTTCTAAAGGTTAATTTGGGGGTTGAATTAGATAATAAATCCTAATAAACACTTGTTTGCCCAAAGTTCTCAACACTAACCCCTCTTGTAACACATTTGACTCACTGGAACTCATGAGGGACACAAAGAGGACTCTCCTCGATCTGTGTTCATCTGCCGTAAAAGAAAAGTCGATCATCTCACCAAGGAAAATTCTTCACCATAAATTACTGATCTTATACATCGAGCATGGAAGATTGAAGATCACATGGTCATATCATGGCTAGCCAACTCCATAACCATGAAAAATGAAGAAAACTTCCTCTTATACAAAACAACAATAGAAATATGGGATTCCACAAAGAAATCTATTCTAAGTGTTGACAACACCTCTAAGTTTTTCTAGGTTAAAATTAGATTACATGTCTTGCGGCAAGGTGTTAAATGTTATTCAGTACTTCAACAATCCAAATCTTGGTTTCAACCGAATATGTATGAAACATACACATGGATGCGCTCACAAGACTGTTCTTTACAAAAGTATTGTCGAACAGAAGAGAACTTTCAAGTTTATTCTAAGAGTCAACAAGGAACTAGATAAAGCCATAAGAAGATTCATGGGAACCTAACCTCTTCCCTCAAATTGTGAAGCCTTTGTTGAGGTACAAATGGAAGAGAGCAGGAAGAAACTCATGATGGCAGGTTGTCCCACTACAACAAATGTTGACAACTCAACTTTATACACTCACAAAGCATCTCAGGACAACAAACCAACGATGAATAAACCGTGGTGTGAATATTGCAAGAAGCTTTGTCATTTGAAATAGTGTTGAAAAATTCTTGAAAAACCTACATAATTGGGAAACAATCTCCCAGAGCATGGTTTGAAAGGTTCACTAAGACTATTCTTATCAATGAGTACAATCAATATTAGGCTAATCACACTTTGTTTATGAAATCAAATCAAGAATGTTCGATAGTCATCTTTATTGTATATGTAAATGACATTATTCTTTCAAACAATAACATAAAGAACTTTGAAACAATCAAAATAATAATGGTTTGAGATCAAAGAACTTGGAATTTTAAGATACTTTATGGGAATGGAAGTAGCTAAATCCAAAGAAGACATTACCATATCTCAGAGAAAATATATCATTGACTTATTAAAGAAAACGTGAATGTTGGGATGCAAACCAACAAATACTCTTATGGATAGCACTCGACGAGTATTAAAAGAAAAGGATAACACTCAATTGAAAAAGAAAGGTATCACAAAATTATAGGAAAATTTATTTATCTGTCACATACAAGACCTGACATTGTTTTTTCTGAGGGAGTAGTGAGCCATCATATAAACAATCCAAATGAAGGTTATTTAGAAGCGATCTTTCGAATAATGAGGTACCTACAGATGAATTTAGGGCGTGGGTTGATATTGAAGAAAATTGAGAACCATAACATTAAAATCTATACTGATGCTAGCTGAAAAAGAGAACTGACTGACAAAAGATCTAACATGGGTTACTGTTCATTTGTATTGGGTAACCTAGTTACTTAAAGAAGTGAAAACAAACAATGGTGGCAAATAGTGTAGAATCTGAATATCATGCCCTAGCTCTAGGAATTTGTGAAGGGATGTGACTACAAAAATTACAGTGGAACCACATGGAGAACAAAAACACTATTAAGATGTTCAGTAATAGTCAATCAACTGTCAGTATCTCAAAGAATTTGGTACATCACGATTAAACATAACATATAGCCATATCCCAAATTAGCATCAAGTTGCTGACATTCTTACCGATGATCTTCCTCAACACCACTTCAGTGATATCAACATCAAATTTGGGATGTATGACATATACAACCCAACTTGAGGGAGAGTGTTGATAAGCATATAATTGTGGACCACATGGGCACATCCACGATTTAGGAAACTGTTGGTCCACTTCTACATTTAAGGGGGAGAAATTATTCTCCAGTAACTATCCATTATTGCGCTTTTATTTCTTTCATTCTTATCATGATGATTTGCATTTTCCCCAATTGTATGAAGGTTAGTATGGGATGTTTATATATGTTATTTGCTTCTATTAGTTCAATGAGAAAATTAAAGAGTTTTTCCTCTAAGCAATTTCCTCCTAAATTCCACAAAAAGTTTGGGTAACTAGAAAAGGTTGAAGTGAGGCCAAAATCCCTAAATTTCAGGAGTTTAGGAATGGAATGGCATACGAATTAAAGATCAATTTTGAACCTAAAATTCGATGAGACAAGGCAATGAATTTGGGAAAAAACTAGGAAAGCAAAATTCAAATTTAAAGTTTGAATTTCAAAATTGAAATTTGAATTCCAAATTATTTTTTGAGTAAATTGAGATTTTGTCTTTTAGGTGACGGGTGTTGTATGTATTTCAACAACAGCATGATTTTTCTGAAAACAACAACCCAAAGAATTTGGGATCATGACTGTAGAACAACGCACCAAATGGAGGAAAATTTCAGTGAAATTAATTCTAGAATAGGAAAGCACTGTAGAAATTCAAAAGCTGATTCTTGCACCATAACAGGTACAAAGCAACAAGAAGAGAAACAAAATTAGTAAAAACGAAGGCAACAAATGTAATATGTACACTTTATCCACTATAAGACCATGTGAGAACATTCAGACAACAGATGACAGAGATTAATAACCGATCTAGGAAAAGGATAAAGCAAAAAATGTAGCTGTTAGGAGAAGGATAGAGGAAAAATGAAAATACTTCAAGAGCAAAAGTACTATCAGATGACATTGATGTACAATAGACCCAATGCAAGTCACCGAGGTTGTAAGGAACTTATCTATTAAGAAGAAAATGGGACTCTTACAACCCACAATTGACCTCAAACAAAAAATGGCAGGATGGCTGAGAAGAAGAAAAGAATGGGCAATTATTATTTTAAACTATTGATTGAATTTAAAAGAAAATTAAAAAAAAAAAAACTTAAAAGACGCAAGTATCCAAAATTGTCAACACGGGTGAAATTCTCTACAAGTATGGATTATTCCGAACACTTTAAATAAAACACTACGTCTATGATGAAACCTCACTTTCCAACTCTATCTAATTCTCTCATGGCTAAGAGACATTTAATTAAAAGGATCAATAGCCTTCTCTACTATGATAGACTAAACCCGTTAAAAAAATAATAATAATAAAAGACCAGGAAAAACCAACTTCCATTGGAGGGTAACCTTCAGTTCATTGAGTGCCTTTAACATTTTCTAGGATTTACTAAACAAAAACAACGCTGCAGATAATGATTAACAGTTGGCTGATAACTTTCTCATTAAGCCTAGGATATATATTAAGAATGAGATAGATATGTTTGATTCCATGATATTAGAGGATGATTTCCACCATGAACTCACGGTGGAAAAACAAAAGAAAGTTACCTCCTTTCTTAGACAAAGAAGTCAAACTACCCATAGTCTTGCCAAATGGCCTACTCCCACCACTAGTGGCACTTAGGCTGTCAGAGCTCCTGTTGAGAGGACTTTTAATGACACAAGAGATCATATGTTTTAAATGCCATAAGAAAGAACATATGTATAATGCAAGACACAAATTCTAGACGAGTCTGAGTTACCAAAAAAGTAACGAAGAGAAAATTTTAGATGAGACACCCCTATCTAAACAAAAGTATAAGTTGAAAGTAACCATCACATTGAAGTCAAGAGGTGCCTCATTTCTATGCGTGAAGCCGAGAAAAAAGATTATTAGGCTCTTTCCTGCTATGGCAGATGATTGCACTACCGATCCAAGCTGACTCATTGATGCGGCTATCAAATCAGCTTGTTCATTTTTTTTTGTTCTGCTTTTATATTTATAAAATATTTCAAGCTCTTCATATATATGCAAGGGAACAAATAGCTAAAAATAATACAAAATATGATAGCAGAATAAATCATAATTATTTTTTCAAAGAATATGTGGAAGGTTAATACATGTTGGTTCGTAATCATCCTGAGAGATCCATCTTAAAAAGAAAAAAAATAACAAGCTAAGAATTATGACCTTATTAAAAATTATTAGGAAACTTAAAACTAATACTTGGTTTATCATCTGACAAGATAATTAGTTTAATTTTTAATATTAAGGATCTTATTTTAATTTAAAAGAGTCAACAAACCTCCAAGTAATGTAGCTAATACATTGGAAAAAATATATTTCTAACCATTCACAGGTACCTCACCATCAAACATCTTTGAAGTAGATTCTATAATTACAAAAGAGATTCCTAAAAGCCATGTTAAGTGAGGATCATAAGTGCCCAGACAGATGGAAAACAAGTCATTTACTAAAATATATTAGTAACAAAGAAAGATTTGGAGAAACTTGCTCAACAGCTTGTTGAGAAGTACTGTCGGTCAACTTTTTAATTGGGATTTGAAAATATGAATATGAAAATAATTTTTGAGATTTAATTTAATATAATAGATATATAATTTGAGTTTTGAAAGTAGTATGTTTTAATTTTTGAAAAAAAAGAAACCAAATGGATCTCATTAGTCCGATAGTTTGCATAATCGTGTTCGATACCACAAATACTACACCCTCCCGAAAGATAAGTGTAGAACTCGGCGATAGACCCAATCCTGTAAACTAAGAGATTTGTGACATCCGTTTAGTCTGCGAACCTTTTATGTATGACCGACAAATTCCCCTATCTAATACAAAGATTAAATAGGGTTTATTTTACCTGGGTTCCAAGTTCCCTATAGAGGCAAGCCCCTATAGTTAATTACATTTCAAATGACTAAGGTCACTTGAGAAAACTCTCGATAATAATCAGTGGTTCTAGTCTTCAAGATTTTAAGGTTTAGGTACTCACGGTAGGACGTGGAAAAACAAATGAGAGTGGCTTAAGTAGGAACGGTTTTTTCAGGAGCTCAATGGAAGTAAAAGGTAGGGGATGTCATAGATCATGAGGAGAACCCTCAATGACTTCCCAAACTATCCTACTATGTGGCTGCATTTTTAGAGATGGTGATATTCAATTGTTCGATCTTGCTAATTTTATTATTTGGGACTTACATTTGCATAATACCCGATTATGCAAATAACTCGCAGAGATAAGAGAGTTTACGTCGTGTCACACGACAACCTCGGAACCTAAGGCGGGTTAGAACTTACGCTGCACAACATGATTGTACAGGAGCCTAAAAAGGGAGTGAGGATTTACGTCGCGCTAGACGAGCTACCTCGAAGTCCTATGGGTTGTTATTATACTATGAAGGGATAATGCTGAAGAAGATTCTCTTGCTGCGCTGTCTGAATTCCTCGTCGTGCTGTCCACAAAGTTGGCTCTAAGCTCCTGTCGTAACGATGACTCCAGTGTTTAAGTGTTTGAGATTGGTGATTTATGCTTCATAGTTTTGGTGTCAAAATTTGGTTTTGTTTTGTTTTAATTTCGGTTTTGCATGCAGAATAAGCAAATCGTAGGTAAATAAAATGTACTTGAAAGGTAAAATGCAGTAAAGTAAAATGCTGTAGATAAACTGTAAAAGCGTACCTGGGCATCTGCCACTGTTGCGTTATTAATGTTGCGAGCATAGTATGATTTGCGGCAGATTTAAATAAATTTATAAGAAAATTAAACAAGACGAGAAAACCGAACGCGAAAGTCAGAAAAATGAGTAGTAAATATCACGAGCAAAAGAAACCCTTAGCCACATATGAAAGATCATGACTGGGTATAAGACTTTGGTAAAAGTGGGGCCTCAGAGCTCGACTGTGTGCTTCCGGACCTTGAGTAAGAGTTTCCAACTCGACAATCTACAGGAGATAGTTCTTAACCTCAATCCAAATGACTAACCATGGACTTTTATAAATTTTCATAAAAAAATTATTTGATTTTCATGCAAAAGCTGTTGTTTAGGTCTTTTTTATGCAGAGTTCTTTTTATTTTATTTTCGTAAATATTTTTGTAAAGTAATATAGTCCACAGGTTAGTCACTCTAATCGTGCTAGAACTACTGACACCCTAAGAGCGGGGCAACGATCCCACCAAAAATCGGCGAATAATATCATTGATCATTCCCCCTTTCTTATTGAAGATCCTTGAGATAGAAGATACTATTCTAATAATCTCAATTTGTATCCCTCGTTTAAGCATACATAAGCAATGTTGTCATCACCCTCGCCACCTAGAACCTAGACTTATCCTAGTCCGATGATCATATGTGACGTTAAGAAATTTCCCCAATTTCTAGGAGGATTTGAGTATAATATTCAAGCTCAAATCCCGATGCACTGAATTTTATTGTAGGTTAAGTCATAGAGGGAATTTCACTGTTGATTTAATTAAGGAAGAATGGGTCACGTCTCGGTGCATCATGTCTAGTGTCTTAGTCAGTTTGTGAATTATGATCAAGTATCTAGTTTCACTGTGCATTCGAGGATTAGGTGAATGGACTCTTACCTAGGGTATGCTCCTAAAACCTTGGAAGGTTACACTGCAGAGATTAGGTAGATGAGCTCTCACCTAGGGTGTGCTCCTAAAGTCTAGGAAACCTACACTAAGGATTAAGTGGATGGACTCTCACATAGGGTGTGCTCCTAAAGTCTAGGAAGCCTACACTGAGGGCTATGTGGATGTACTCCCACCTATGGTGTGCACTTAAAATCTAGGAATCCTACATTGAGGGCTAGGTGAATGGACTCTCACCTAGGGTGCGCTCCTAAAATTTAGGAAGACTATGCTGAAAAATAGGTGAATGGACTCTCACCTAGGGCGTGCACCTAAAGTCAAGGAGGTCTACACTAAGGGCTAGGTGGATGGACACTCACCTAGGGTGTGCTCCTAAAACTCTAGTAAGTCTACTCTTTAACTTATGCTTAAGGTGATTTAAGGTTTTCTATATCTTCCAATTAATTAAATCATCAATCCCCATCTTTATGACTTAACCATTTAAAAAATAAATAAAACTAAAGAAGGAGGCCAAACCAATTCCAAAACTAGTAAAGCCAAAACGGGGGAAAAACAAGTGAATCAGCCTAAAAAAAGTTTAAATTCTTTCAATGACCCTCAAGAGGAATGTTTAAATCTACTCCAAGTCAATGTTTTGAGCGGCCCAAAATAGCAACTTTAAAGTTTCCAAATCAACATGTAAATCAGTGCTTAAATGATGCCCAAAACCTTTCTGAGGTCAACAAAAAAACACTTTAAAACACTTTAAAGCACTCCAAATAAAAACTTTTAAAAGCCTCAAACACCACATTTAAAATGCTCCAAAACAATAATTTTAAAATTCCCAAATAGCTCTCGTGTAAGCCCAAAACATTAATTTTAAATGTTACAAAATTAGCTAGAAAAACTAGCCCAAAACAGTGACAAAGTCTCCTTAAAAAAAATGTACATTTAAAGCTCCTGAAAACTGCAGCGAAACCAGTTTGAGCGCGAAACC
>NW_018164520.1:642529-650302 GCF_001263595.1 Phalaenopsis equestris | reverse complement strand
CATCACTTAAATTGCCTCAAACAACTTTTTTTTTTAAATGTACCCAAACAACACTTGTAGAAACTCCAAAACAGTGAAATCGAAGAGCCAAAACAGTGCTATTTAGTGCTTCCAATCAGCAACAATATGACTCGAATACGACAACATTTAAATCTTCCCAACAGCAGAAATACAGGGCAAACAAAATGACATTTTATTTTTTCTAAGACCACAAGTTTATAAGACTTAAAACAACATCTATGTCATTCCGAAACTTTCAATTCAACAAGTAGACATACAAATACTGAAGCTTATGTGTATTGTAAAAGATAGGTAAATGCATTATCTTGTTGCAACATAAAATATTTGAGTGCTATACATACTCATGTGAAAGTTTGAGGCAATAGACATGTAAAAACACATGAATTGAGTGGATGTGTATGCAAATCTTCCTAACTCCTAGATGACATGTATTGTATAAATAAAATGAGCAGTATAGGAACAAAACAAGAATTCCTTACCCAGTTACTGCAATCGCTAAGGTTCTGCACTCCAAAGCCTTTCAAAAGCTCTGGGGAGTTTTGTGTTCCTCCTACTTCCAATGCGGGCGAGGGAGGGTCAGCCGAGTGAGGCGAGCGACTTTGACGCGGACGAGAGGTGAGCGGGGCTTCGGCGCTGAGAAAGGAGGGATTTCAGTCGAGCACGTGTCCCGTCACACAGAGGAGAAGCGAGCGGGAGCTTCTATTGGGAGCTGCGATTGATTCGCAGAGGAGCAGGACAGCGGAGGAAGCTTCTGTCGCGCAAGGAAGAAGTGAGGGCTTTCCTGTGCGAGCAGACTTCGGAACAAGGAGGAGAAGTACGCGAGTGAGGGAGGCGAGCAGAGCTTTTTCGAACAGTTGTTCGATCGGGGGAGGAGAAGCAAGCGGGGTCTGCGGGGGAGGAGCAGAGCTTCTTCGGTACGGGAGATCGGGATCGAGCTTCTTCGACGTAGGGAAGAGGCGAGCAGGCTAGTGCAAGAATCGACATCGAGCAGGCGGGTGCGATAGATCGGGATCGAGCTTCTTCGACGCAGGGAAGAGGCGAGCAGGCGAAGGGGGCGAGCGGGGTCTGCGGCTCCTTCGATGCGGGAGACGGGATCGAGCAGAGGGAGCAGGGGGTGGTCGAATAGGAAGAAAGCGGGTCGGGAGCTTCGAGCGGCTTCGTGCAGAGGAGAGGCGAGCGAGGTTATTCAGTCGAGCGAAGGAGGTGGGATCAAACGCAAGAAAGCCGAGCAGGAGACGCGAGCTGACCTGTCTCGAGCACGAGGCAAGGAAAGATAGACGGATTCTCGGTGCGGGGAGGAGCGAACGAGGAGTTTTCGGTGCAGAGCGGAAGAAGAGAGGAGCCAGACAGGAGAGACTGTCGAGCGAAGGTAAATGAGCAGGAGCTCGGGAGAGGCCAAGGAGGAAGATCCCGGAGGAAGAAGCGATCCTTCCTTTTAGAATTGGAGCGGGGGAGCCATTACTTCAAAGCTTTGGCGGGGAATTGAATACCTTCTTTTCAGGCTGCGAACTTAATTCAAAAGCTTTATGGAGGGATTAAATGATAAATTTGAAATTTAAAATTTGAATTTTGAAATTTGAAATTTTTGAGCTGAAGTAATTAGCCCGTGCTTAGCCCATGTCCAGCCTGAATCGAACCCGAGTTGAGCCCGGACCCGTGCCCTGCTAACGTGCATCGATTTTCGTGTTAGTCGCTCGCGCTTGAAACCATAGCAATATGGGTGTCCTTCCTAGCTAAAGTCGACGTCATGGATGCATCTGTGCGGTCCGTTTCGTCATCCGGGGTCATCCAGATGAGTTCGCCGACGGGCGAGTCGATTCAAGTCAAAGTCGTGTGTGGTGCAGTGAGTGTGTGAATTGCGGCGTTCACGAGTAATCGAGTCACAAAAGGTTCACCTAAGGTTGTTTGATCCTATAGGAACTCATTTTCGGGCCCTCTACATGTTGGCCCTTAGCCCTTGCAACTAGAAGTTGAGTGCTTGGAACCACTCATGCGAGTTCTTCACAAAAATGAGTCAAGAAGTGGCTTGAAGTTTTAAGGGAGGTGGGCTCTATTACTAGTCCGCTAAGATGGTCAATAAGAACTCCTAAAGCTAGATCCTAGGTTCTAAGAGTAGGAGACTAAGACCTCACTAAAAATGAGGTCAACAAGTACTAGGATTTTTAATTAGTACAAGGAAGTTGATGTAGAACATCATACAAAAAATTATTATGACCTTACCATTAGAGTAAGATCATGTACACAAAAGGACAATGAGAGAACCATCACAAAATCAAAATCATGGGTCAAGAGAGATTCCTCCAACATAAAAAATTGAAGAAATTTATATATGAAAAGTTTACATTTGGAATGCCTATATATAAAAGGTTTTTGGAAAGACAAACCTTGATCTCGATGTGAGAGGCTTTAATTTATTTATCTCCCCTTATTTAGATTGCAATATCCTCCTTTTAAGGTTTTAGAGCCACCCCTTAATTTAAGGAGTGAAATGAGAGTGATTTCACTTCCATATTTGCTTCTTTCCTTTCATACCTTTTCTTTATTTTCATCTCTTTACTAAAAATCTAATGTAATTTTTTTTAAATGTTGCTTTAAAGAAAATAATTTTACCTTTATATTAATAAATATGAAAATCAAAATTTCCAATTTTTGTGATGGCCGACCTCTTTGGGCCCTTTTCAGTAAAAAATATAGGAATCTCCCTTTTATGAGTTGCTAATCTCTCTCCTATCTTATAACTTTCCCAAAATCCCAAGCCTATTTCTATAGATTTGCCCCACTCTAGCACTAAGAGAAAATTTCACTAAACCTTTAGCAAGCGGTTGGCCAAAGGCCAAAATATGGGTTTTGGCCAACCTTGAACTAATTTGCCACTCCAGCTTTCACTAACCTCCAAACTCTTCGTATCCCAACCAACAACTCCAAATCAAATCTTCACAAATCCTTCTTACTTTATCATGGCTCTCTATTACCCTAAGACACCATTAAACAAATCAACCAAATATATCTTTCTAACATAGTCAAAACCAATACACACCAGGCACGTTGACCTAGTCATGATGCGGAGTCCACCAAATAACCTTCAACTTATTGGATTTTCTCAAAAAACTCTAGATCACATCTCTAAATCTTCTCCCACAACTTCCAAGAGTGTTAATGCCCTAAAACCATCTCCATGCCATGGTATAAAAGTTAAAATCGTAAAGGGTAATCCCAGAGCTAGTTTGACCTATACTGTAAGCTCACCATTTTTTGCTTGCCTTATATTCACATAGAATTGCCCCAATTACCAAAGCTCTTAAAAATGCCCTTAGTCACTCACAACAACAATTAGAAGCCTTGGATCCACAACTATAAGGCTGAGTCACTAAAGGGGAGCTAGAAATAGAATTAGCAAAGATTGACTCATCAGTGATATGAGATGGCAAATGTAGTATCAGGCATTCAAAACAAACCTTTAATTATTGCTGAACATGGTACTTTAAGAAAACAACTAATTAAAGTATTAGAACCTTCATCCTCGAATGAAAACCAATATAAGAGATTAAGGAAGTTTTTGACCGAATATTTCAATTTTGGTTGCTCAATCTAAAGTATTTTCTTTCTTTACAAATACTTACTAACTCTCAAACAAGTAAGGTACTACATTATTGGCCAACTATTGCACACTTGATCTTGAACTACTTCAAATCATTTTGTTGCTTTATAATGCTAGTCACCAAGCTGATAAGAACCATATCAATGAAAGGGAAAATAAGGCTCCAATCACCACGTGATTAATAGCTCTCTAGAACAAGGGAGAAATTAAACTACACAAAACTAAACCAATGCAAGACAAAAAATTCCAAGGGAGAAAATAGTATTCATCAATCATCAAACCCAATGTGGTCCCTAAAAAAAATAATAATCTAATGTGGTACCCATGGGATGCTATAGAAATAAAACGAGATCTCAAAAGTCTACAGCATTTGAAGATGTAATGTTCCTCTTGCAGTGATAAGATTAAATTTTTGCAAATTGGTATTTTGAATTTTACTTGGTAATAACTTTAGTTGAGTCAGTGGAAGTTACTATTTAATCTCTATGATGGCATACTATTGTCAAGGTGTTTATCGTCCTAATTTTGGATGTTTAGATTTCTATTGTTATAACGCTAGTTCAACGATTCTACCTTGAGTTTCCTTTAACGGTTCCATTGCAAGACTACAACAAAAATAATTCTCTTACAATGGAAGACTTTGGAACTAACGAGCCATCTTATCAGCTGTTCCAATGGTAGACCCTAATGCTAGCATGGCGCTTTAAGGAATTCTCAATTGCACTACAACTGTAGTTGATGCTTCTATTCAATGATTCCTCTGGTTACCCCTTTCCTGATTGGTATTGGGATATTTAATTTAATTCTATGCGGGGAATATAAAAATATGGCTTGGGGTATGTAAACAAAAGGTTAAATATTTTTTTTCTTTAGAAGTACAAATCGTTCTTTCATTATTGAACTACTAAGTGTGAATTAATATTCTAGAAAAGGTTATCTGCATTTATAAAGCAAAAGTTTTATAATTCTAGAACATGCAAAGTTGAATGTTAACCAGAGACTTCAAGAATATTAGAGTTAGGAAAATTAAACGACCATAGAAGGTAAAGGTTAACGTAATGTATGCCATAATAGTTGTCAAATGAATTAGATAGAAAAATTTGTAAGTACAAATTGAAACATCTAAATTTGATGATAGAATGGTCATAAAATTTATCTTTTTTTTTTCCTGATTGGGTCAAATTAAAGGATAATTTAACTATTGAGTCTCAAAAAAGATTTACCAAGGAGTTGTTTATTTGCAAGTAATTGGAATTTAAGATTATTTTAAATGCAATGTAAAATAAAAGCATTTATTAATAGTACTTTGTCGGTGTTTGTAGTTTGTAGGAAAATTTTGGGGTTTATTTTTGTGCCTGTTTGTTCGCAAAGTATTCAAATATTGCGGCGATAGCAGGCTAATTTTTGCATTTTCAATGCAATTAGGATACTTCCAGAAATAGCAAATGTTAAATATATTGAAAATCAACGAATCATGGAATTCTAAATACCTTAAAAGCTTTCAATCATATTTCTTCAAACCGAACACAGAAAAATGCAAAACCCTTATGACTTACTTTGCACAAAAAATATACTTGTAACCAAACGGCCCCACAGTTAAATTTAATAGGGAAAGCTAAAATATGTAAATAATAATTATATTTGAATAAAAAACTTTACTTTGTTTTATTTATTTATTTATTTATTTATTTTTGATATTTCAGGATTACTAGTAAAAGAAAACTTTGTTGATTGCAATAAAGTAAAGCTAATTAATTAATGCTTAAAACCTACTAATATTAATGATACTGAAAGTTTTCATTATTTAACTGCCTTTTATTTCTGGTACAATGATGTCAGACATTGCTGACTGTTTCAAAAAAGAGATAATTTTAGCAGATGAGATATATTGTTTGTGTATCAAAACATATCAAAGAAATACGTGCAAATACTCATGCATAAATTGCTAGATTTTTATTAAACGTTAAGTTTTCTTGTGATGCTTCAAGAGCAAGTACTAATATATTTTAAGTCAAGAATAGTTTTGAATTGCTTATGTTAAAGAGAAACTGAATGAGTGATAAAAAAAATTCTAACGATGATCTCAAATTATTTAAAGTACATGTTCTTAGATATTGGAGACTCAAATATTGAAATTGACACAATTATTTACAAAAGTACTCAATCAACACTTTATAATATAAAAAGGTTTTTCAGTATTATGAGCAATTGACACTCAAATATTTAAATTCCAAACAAAAACCAAGACAACATGCTAAATAGGGCTACAAAATACTTTACGAAGGTGCGTTAAGTTAAAATTTTTTTTAAAAATTGTTGATGCATTAAGAGGGGTATGTTTTTTGTCTTATTTACATATTAAATTTCTAAAAACACATAGCTTCGATAAGTACGAAAACGAACAAATGTTCCTTCAGTCTAAAAAGCAAAATCCCATTCCAGAAAAAAACATATAAACAGTTAAGAAAATGCATAAAGAAATGCAAACTCGTTAACAAGCAAACCTATACTCAGGTGCTGAAGCTTGATTTGACCTATGAGTCCTCCCAAATTGTTGAATTGCACGGTCAGCACTCCAAGGAAGCTCAAGCGTTAAATGAACTCTTCTTCTCTGACAATAATACCCTAACATTAGAATGCAAGCGATATTCAATCAAATTGAAGATGGGAAAAGATTACAAGTCAAAGATACACAACCTGATTTAATGCCCTTTTATCTGCTTGCAGAGAAACACCAGCTGAACCAGCTTCAGATATGATAGCAACTAACTTTTCACCATCCATAAATAATTTCTTTTCATGCATATTTACCATTTCTAATGCTACTTCCTTCCTGCAATGGAAAAAATAGTATTTGGCCTACTCGAAAACAAAGTTGAAATGAAAAAACAAAAACACTCACATCAATCCTTACGTGTTTCGTGCCTGGTAAACAACACCTTTTCCACCAGATGCTCGCACAAGCATGCCCTTTCTGCCAGTTATCTCTGCAACATTTTGAGGGCCTCCAAGCTAGAAATGGAGAAAACACAACTGATTTATGTAATCACTCAAAAGATTTAACAATTTAAATATTAAATTTATAATTAATTAAACTTAGTATGATAAAATTTAAGACTTAATTAAGCCGTCAAGATCTACTTTATCTAAAAGATTAATTGCTCAAAATTGATTAATTTTTGAATGAATAATATAATTTAATTTGATAGATATAATCCTAATTTAATAGTACGATATTAAAATGTATTTTAATTAAGAAAGAATTAGATGGTCACACTTAAAGGTGCAGAGCCGACTGGAAGGGTGAGTGAGAGTTGGGTGGCAAGGAGATTGAAAGTAGGCCACCATGAGAGCACAATCGAGAGAGTGAGAAAGCAAGCCAAGGTATTGCAACCAAGCTCACACGAGGGATTCAACCACAAGAGGAGAAAAGCGAAGGAAACAATCAACCTCGCACTTGAATTTCGTTCAAGAAGGAGAAAGAGCTTTGACTTGAGGAAAGGAATACCCTAACTCGTGCATTATATTTAATTTTCATTTTATAGAAAAGAAGGTGATTTGAAAGATATTATGAAATTTATTTTTGGAGATTTACAAACAAAACACTTAATCCTTATGTAGTTACATATCTAACACCTAAACTTCAATTTTTACATATAAACCATCTTAAATGCATGAAAGTGTGTATTTCAGTTTTTAAAAGTTAAAAGAAAGATATTTTTGATGTGATATGCAAGATGTGAGTTGTATAAATGTAAAAGGTAAAGTTTAGGTATTAGATATGTATATACAAAGGAACTAGGTGGTATGTACGTAAATGCCCCTTTGTTTTAAAGGGATTAGATGAGAAATCTCCATTTGAAAAAAATCATAAGCCTTATATCATCATCTGCTTCTTCCTTAAATTAAATTTAGTAAGCACCAATTTTATTTCCCATAAAGCATTATTATTGTAGGATTTTTACCTCATATGGTCATGTAGAAATCGCCATTATTACATAAAGAAAAGAACAATCTGTGACGCTAAAAATTCTGTTTTTAATGATCTTTATAATAGATTAGATACTAAGGAGGGTGAAAAATATATGTATAAACTAGCCAAACAAAGAGAAAAGAAAAGTAAAGATTTAACTCAAGTAAAGTATATTAAAGAT
>NW_018164520.1:638091-641899 GCF_001263595.1 Phalaenopsis equestris | reverse complement strand
GGCAGGTCTACTATGGAAGCTATACATTTATTGAGAGGTTTGATGGATTAGTTCAGAGATAATAAAAAGAATCTACATTTGATTTTTATTGATATAGAAAAAGCTTACGATAAGGTTCCAAGAGATATCCTTTGGAGAGTTCTCGAGAAGAAATGTGTTGATATGACTTATATTCAAGTCATTAAAGATATGTATACTAGAGCTGTTACTTGTCATTGGAGTCTAAATGCCTTCATTTGAGTAGAACTAAAACTGAATAAATGGAATGTAATTTTAGTAGTACTAGCTCTAGTGACAGAAGTGTAAATTTGGGTGATCAAATTATTAAAAGGTGTGAATGATTAGTGATCTTGGGTCCATTATTCAAAGCGATGGTGATATAGATGGGGATGTTAATAGTAGAATTCAAGTTGGTTGGTTGGAGTGTTTTGTGTGTTAGAAAAGTACCGCTTAGATTGAAAGGAAAATTTTATAAGACGGTGGTGAGACCTGCAATGCTCTATGACGCTGAATGTTGGCCTTTAAAAGAGAAGCATAATAATAAGTTAAGTGTTGCCGAGATGAGATTGATTAGGTGGATGTGTGGCTTTACACTTAGAGACAAAATACGGAATGAATATATTCGTGATAGGGTTGGTGTAGCTCCAGTGACGGACAAAATTAGAGAAAGTCGTCTTAGATGGTTTGGTCACATTAAACATCGACTATCTGATGATCCGATTAGGAGAGTAGATGTTTTAGATTCGACTTGTGTTAAGAAAGGCAGAGGTAGAACTAGGAAGACTTGGGCTTATTGTATTAAAAATGATCTTAACTTACTAGAACTAAATGAAAGTATGACACTAAATAGGAATAGAGAAAAAAGATTCATGTAGCCGACCCCACGTAGTGGGATTAAGGCTTTGTTGTTGTTGTTGTTGTTGTTGTATGGTCATGTATGGTTCCTTCCATTTTGATTATTGTCGGATCATTTTCAACTTTCGATTCATCAAAGTCGCTTCATATCCCAAATCCTCCTATGACAACTTATAAGAATTTAACCCGCGCACCAGCCTCCTTCACCTCAACCTCTATATTCTTTCATGAATGTAGCTTGCGGTCCAAATGTTACCGATGCCTTTTCCTTCCCAATGAACTGTTCATCAATATTCATACATCAGACTTGAAAATATCTTCAAAATAAAACAAACCTCATCTTTCAAGGGTAAACTTGCTCTACTCTTTCCAATGATATTTTTATGCTTCTTAAGCCTCTCAAACAATCACTCATCAACTAAATTAGAAAGTTAGTCATATTTGAAGCTTTATGATGACCCACAATATATCATCATAAAACTATTGTTACAAGTAGATCACACATGACTATTCTCATAACTGTCCTATTATACTAATGGGCTTCCAATGCTCCAATTAAAATGGCCCCACCCATTTTGGTTGCTCTGTGGAATCTCCAGTCACATCAATTTTAATTTATTTTTCCAATATTCATTTCCTCTATTTCAATAAGTCTACATTATTCTCTAGAACTTAAATATTTGAAAACATTTACAAGAGAATCCTTGACGCGTGGCGGTTACTGTAGCTGCTTCAGTAATAATAATTTTACCTTTTTTTTTTCTTCATGGTGGTTTGAGTTTCCTTCTGTATCATTGCTACAATAACTCGTTTTGCTAGGTTCTTTGTGGCTAGTCTCGATGGAATTGTACATTTTTACACCATTCCATAAAGTATAGATTAGTCCATAAAGTTAGATCGAGTCTTTGTTATTTAAATATTGACAGAAATTGAAATTTAAAAATAAGTCACCATATTGTTCATCTTGTCATATCTATGAACATAAATTCTCAAAATATTTCAATGTACATCCTGAGCCGAGAAATCTTCATTTCAGGTCATAGGACCTTACACCCGATGACTCTACGGTGGAAGATCACCCTCCTTGTTCATATTTATGCTAAAAAAAAAGATGCATGTTCGACAAAGTGGTTAATGTTCCTATTCCTCCTAGTCTTTTGGTGTTAATCACTATATCTAAATTGAAATTATAAATGAAAATTATTTGCAAGGTCTTGTAATGCCCCAGGGGTTCATCCCATTGGTGAATAAAAGACTTGGAATGCTCTCTTAAGGAAATTCTCCGGATATTATATTCAGGAAAAAGTTCAGCGATCTCGAGTCTTTTGGTTGGTTATTAATTGACTCAGAAATATCTTCGGTAAGTGAAAAATATTTTGATCACACGACCAAATTTTTTTGAAATCTGCTTAGGCTCGGAAAGAAAGAATTAAAAAGATGACGATGATATTAACAATTAATGGAAATTCAACCACGCTCAGCAAATACAACTCCAACAGCAGTTCGAAGAACGTCAGAGTTACTCCTCAAAGACGACAAGAACAACTTTTACAGATTCAATATCAAAGCAAGCGACAACTACTACAAATGAGGCTACGAAGTTACGGCCTCTCGAGTTGTGACGTCCTTAGAAGTAACACATCTTTATGTGTACTTGAGAGAATATAATTCTGAATGTACCTTAAAGAATGAGTTACTTTTACACATATCTGCAGTCAACAGATGGTATCTCAAGAAGTACTATGCATCCTAGAGTTTCAAAGACAACATCGCTCTTAGAAACATGGATGCTGCACTTGTCTAAAACTGGGTCCTCTTCCTTCTGTGGAAAATATTAGCTGGCTCTATAGAACCACACTCTTCTCAGACCCTTGTCTGGTGCATATGAGGTTTGGCTGGTTCTACAAATATAAAGCTGCATCTTTTTCCACAGGGATAATTCTTCGATCAACTTTGACGTTGGATGCGAATCTCTGACATTCCTTCCCGGGCTGATTCTTTGTTCGCCTTTTGGGATTAATTTGAGTGCCTCCAAAATTCTTTCCCAATGTGCCTTTTTTGGAACTTTCATAAACTTCATAATTCTTCACAAATATTCATATATTTGCAACATCTACATAAACTTTCACAAAATTCTACGCTACATAAATTCCTACAGACATTTTTCACGACTCTTCTAAATTTCAAAAAATTCCATAAGAATTTCACAAACCTCCGCAAATCCCTGCATCCACAATCCCAACAAATCATTTACAAATCTTTGCAAATTTTCACAATCTCTGCAAATTATCCACAATTTCACAATCTTCATAAATCTCCGCGATTTTACAATTTCACAAGTCTCCAAGTCGCCTAAGCACATTTGGAATAGGCTTAGTCCTATTCTTTCTCAGCATGTTTGGGATAGGTTTAATCCTAGTCCTTTCTCAGCACTCAGCACATTTGGAATAGGCTTAGTCCTATTTTTTGTCAACATGTTTGGGATAGGTTTAATCCTAGTCCTTTCTCAGCACTCAGCACATTTGGAATAGGCTTAGTCCTATTTTTTGTCAACATGTTTGGGATAGGTTTAATCCTAGTCCTTTCTCAGCACTCAGCACCTCAGCACTCAGCACATTTGAGATAGGCTCAAGCCTATTCAGCACTCAACACTCAGCACTCAGTACATTTGAGATAGGTTCAGTCCTATTCTTTCTCAGCACTCAGCACTCAGCACTCAACACATTTGGAATAGGCTTAGTCTTATTCTTTCTCAACATATTTGTAATAGGTTTAATCCTTATCCTTTCTCAGCACTTAACACTCAGCATATTTGGAATAATTTCAATCATATCCTTTCTCAACACTCAGCACTCTGCATATTTTGGAATAGTTTCAATTCTCATTTCGGGGACAATACCCAATTTCTAATTTCCATCTTTCAAAATACCTGAAATTCAATAATTTGGAAATC
>NW_018164520.1:626935-636936 GCF_001263595.1 Phalaenopsis equestris | reverse complement strand
TTGCTTTACATTTTACAGCACTCAATTTTCCTACGTCTACCTGTGGTTGCTCTTCCTGCATAACATGTTATAATTTTCCTGTTTCTACCTGCTACCGTACTGTAAAGCATGTTACACTTGTCCTGTTTCTACCTGCTACTGTCTTTCATGTGTAGCCTGTTATACTGCTTCCCTAGCATGTTATGCTCTTCTTTCAGCATGTTAGGCTTTTCTCTTTACTATACAGTGCATTATTACTTTTCTTTCACACAGCATGCTTAGTTACTTTGATACACTATGCCTTAGTTTAGGATAACCTAGTGGTTATGAGCATGTTCAAAACTAAAACTAAACCAGGAGGTGCTACTACGAGGAGTCTGGAGCAAACATCGTGGGCATCGTGACAAGGAACAATTTCCAGGTGGATCTGCAACAACAAAACATCTTCATATCACATGAACATTTTCACAACACTATACACTTTCCTTAGTTTAAATAACAATCTATAGAATCACTCTTTAGGCTTTCTGTACAACTCTGTTGTACAATTATAAGTCCTATCATTTTAGGATTCCGAGGTTATCGTACGGTACAGTGTAAATCCTTCTGTCTTTTAGGCTATTTGCACAGTCTGACGTTGGGCAAACATAAGTCCTAAATCTTAAATAATTTGCAGGATTGAAATATCAAATAATCATCACTTCAAAGACATAAAGCCGAATATTAGGATAGTTGGGAGTTCACCGGGGTTTTTTTCCCAGATCTGTGATATCCCCTACTTTTCTTCCCTTTGGATTCCTTAAATAATTGTTCCTATTTTGAATCTTTCTCATTTGATTTTCTTATGTCCAACCGTGAAAACCTAAACTTTGAAATCTTGAAAGCAACACCACCTGATCTTAATCGAGAGTTTTCTTAAGTGATTTCGATCATTTAAGATGTTATTAACTATAGGGGCTTGCCTCTATAGAGAACCAGGAACCAGGAACCCAGATAAAATAAATCTTATCTAATTTTTATGATAGGTAGGGGAACTTATTGGCCTTTTTATAAAATATTTCGCAGACTAATATGGATGTCACAATTTTTTTAGTCTAGGTGATTGAATCTCTATTACAAGTGTATTACTTGTAGTATTGTATTCAATCATCTAAACTAATTAAAAGGTGAGACTCGTTTGGTTTCACGTATTTTAAAATTAAAATGTTATTTTTTTTAAATAAAAAGGGTCATATTCATATTTCAATTATTTTGAAAATCACAAAATTATTACTTTTTTTTAAATAATAAAATTATTTGAAGTAAAAAAGTTAAATTAAATAAAAGATTTTTAAAAGAAATAAATAAATAAAATAAATAAAAAAAACCGATAGTGTGCAGCAGCAAGAATAAATGTTGTAAATGTAAAACAAACATGTATACCCGACGGGCTGGCGACTCCTGAAAAGACTCGAGAAACAACGACCGAGGACCCACAGTAACTCGAAAAAAACTGTCGAAAACACGAGGAAAATTTGGAGAAAATCACAAGTGCTTTATAAATATTTTGATAAAACTGTGGGAGAACACGTAGAAACCTGAAGAAAGAAAGAAGACCGTAAGCATTCAGGTTGAGCTAGACTCAGAATTAAGTATTCTTGAGGGACTTCGAAGGCAACTATCGGTCACACACATGTATATAGCCGACATTCAACTAGATATGTGTCCTATTATACCAACTTAGGAGGGTACTCCTTAGCCCAATACTGGTGATTGACAAGTAGATAATCGAATTATATTATATAAAGTTTATATTTTAGCATGCATATAGACTTCATGCATATAAGAAAAGTAGTGTCAATTTTGATAGTCAAAATCCTTTAGAAAGTAATGTATCTGTTATTATCGTATATGTTCTTATCATTTTTATAAAAATATGATTGTCCACAAGATAAAAATATGATTGATGATTGTCCACAAGTCGATCAAACCGTCAGGTCGGGACCACCAACAACCTAAGAAGGCAAGGGTGTCCTGCTAGTCTGATGTCGATGAATAATATTGTTATCTTACATTTCATCGGGTCCTTGGATTGTGTCCCGATATCATAGGATGGAATATTATTTCGCTCTACCACCGAATGTCTTTATCATCAAGGCCTAATACCCCAAAACGACCGACCAACTTATGATCTTGCTTGATGGTCTCTAATATAGTCAGGGCTATATACGTGCACTTATGTATCAGACATAAGCATTTAAAACTCAAACCAAGAAGTAAGGAAAATAAACCGAAAAACAAGAAATGAAAAAGAAAGAAGGCTAACCCATCTCCAAAATCAATTTAGAAAAGAAAAGCCAAAGCGGTAGGAGGGTTAGCCTAAAACATCCACCCGATGGGACTTCTCGAATGAGCAATGAGATGGGCCCACTTCCCGATGCTAGCCAAGAGCACAGGAACAACCCCGCAGGAACAACCCCGAAACGCACAATTTAGAGACCTCCAAGCTATTCCCAAACCTTCCTCAAATGTAACAAGATTTTCTTTTCTCTTTTTTTTTTCTTCTCTTTCTCCTCTTTTTTTTATTGCAATTAATTCAGCCTGCAGAATTGGGTCTTGAAACATCTACAAACATTTAACAAATCATTCCTCGAAAAGAGGCATTTGAATTCTTCCAAATAACAAGAGTTGAAGTATTCCATTTCACCAACATTAAAGCATCCAATTCCACCTCAAGTCAAAAGCTTTCAATGCCATACAAACCCAACACTACACCAGGAACCTAGCAAGTGCCCACAGCCAAGGGTAGCCAAGAGGGCGAACCGAGCCCAACATAAGGGAAATCACAACCGCAAGCTCACGGGTACGAGCAGAAAAAGAAGTTCACCAACTCCCAACACAAGGACTACAGGTGACGACTCACGACCAGGAAAAACAAATAGAACCCCCAAAAAGGTGCACAAAGGAACCAACAGAGACCAACAAAGGGCTCTCGGAGGAGCAGCAAGCGGAGCCACCCGACCCAAGCCAACAACCACAAACTCACGGATAGGAGCAACCAAAGGGGGAAGCTGCCAGCTAACACCCAAACCAAACAAGAAAACACAACAGGGAGGCTCACGGCCAAGAGCCGCTAGAAGAAAACACCAAACCACACCCACACCCAAGAACCAACAGGAGGACTCACAGCTAGGGGAAGCAACAGAGTGCCCCCTAAACAAGCTCCAAAAGCTTTTAAGAAACAAATTTTCATTCAACATATATTTTGAATAGGGAGGCACCAACAGCACCAACAGGAAATAAAACAACAGGAAATAAAACCAAGCCCCAAAACTACCTACTCAAAACACCAAATAGATTCCATCATATATTCGAATAGGGGCAGCAGACGTGAGGAGTAAAACTGAATCACAAAACCAACTTCTTAAAGCATTAAAATGAACTCCCAACATATATTCGAATAGAGAGAATAACAGGAAATAAAACAAAACCCAAAAACTAACTGCTCAAAACACCAAATAGATTTTAGCATGTATTCGAACAGGAGCAGCAAATGGAGCAAAACCGAGCCACCAAACCAACTTCTTAAAGCTTTAAAACGAACTCCAACATATATTCGAATAGGGAGAATAACAGGAAACAGGGAAACCCAAGTAAGCATTAAAACTAACTCTGACCCACACCCACAACCAGGGACCAACAGGAGGGCTCACGGCTAGGGGAAGAACCGCAGGGCCCCCTAAAAAAGCTCCGAAAGCTTTTAAAAATCAAATTCTCATTCAACATATATTTCAAATAGAGAGGCATCAACAGAAAATAAAATCAACCCCCAAAACTAACTACTCAAAACACCAAATAGATTCCAACATATATTCGAACAGGGGCAGCAGACGTGAGGAGTAAAATCAAATCACAAAACCAACTTCTTAAAGCATTAAAATGAACTCCAACATATATTCGAATAGGGGGGATAACATAAAGTAAAACCAAGCCCCAAAACTTACTCAAAACACCAAATAGATTCCAACATGTATTCGAACAGGAGCAGCAAAGGGAGCAAAACCGAGTCACCAAACCAACTTCTTAAAGCATTAAAACGAACTCCAACATATATTCGATTAGGGGGAATAACAGGAAACAGGGAAACGCAAGTATCCCCCCCCCTTCTTCACCCAATAGCCAACCTTCCCTTCAATACTAAATCAGCTAGGCAAGGAGAAAAGAGAGAGGACCGCAACCTTCAACATATAGGTAAAGAGATAATAAAAGCATAAAAAGAAGGCTTTCATGTATACAAGGATCAAAACATGCTTTCCATAAACTACCATCTCAACTAACAGCCTAGAGCATTTAAAGCAGACCCAATAGAAAAAATAAAGGCCTAGTAATCGATGACGCCGCTATGAAATATCAGTTAAGACAAAACAAAGCCTTATACATGCATTCCCCAATTTTAACATCTCTAGCATGTGTCGAGCAAGGAAGAAGAGCAGAAGAGAGGAAACATAGCTTGCTCAGACTTCTGCAATCACCAAAGGAAAGCCACAACACTCCTAAACCTCAAGCTCACAAGCAAAGTCACAGCACCCCTGGACTCCAAGCTCACAAGCACCTAGACGAGAAACGATTCCCGCAGAGTCTCTCCCACACTCCCAAAATTCGTAACCTCACAGCAAAACTCCCCAACCGCTTCCAGCGCTCGTCCCAGCAGAAAGAAAATCATTGCAGTCAAGGCCACAGAGGAATGAACTATCGGGAAAGAGGAGGATTACCACATTCGTGCCTCAGGGAACAAGAGCACCACAGTCAACCTACCATGAATGGATTCCCGCTCAGCGAGATGAAGCAAAAGAAACTTCGGGAAGCCGCAGCTCGGGCAGAGGATGTCGACAGAGATGAGATCAACTCCTTATTACACGAAGAGAAGAGACCAGCAAGAGGGAAGGCGCGACTAGGGCTAAGTCCGGAGACGGAACCAAGAGGGGCTGCGAGCTTTAGGAGAGGAGTCTGGGCTCCAATTAGGGACAGAACGAAGGGTTGTGCCAAATAAAAATTTCGGCCATAGTAAAAGACCTCCCCCCCTAATCTGTCATATAATATGAAACATACCCCCAAAATATAAATAATATTTAAATTTCCTCGATTTGGGCACTTCTCACTCGTGCACCAAACCATACGAAGTGGTAGTCCTTCCTAACTAAAGTTGACGTTCCGAACGCGCCGACGAGGTCTTTTTCTTCATCTGGGGTCGCTCGGACAACTTCATTGACGCTCGGGTCAAAAACCCATCAAAAATCAAATTCCTTTAAAATGTCGTTCGTGATTAATCGTAGAGCCTCCTACGGGTGCAGGTGACGTGAATCTCGATAATTGTGCGCATCGTTGTGTGCACTATGGTATTCGTGCATCGTACAAGTGTGTGGAGATCGCAATGGTTTTTCCTATGGTTGCGGATCCTAATGGTACTCGACTCGAGTTTTGTTGCGCTGGTTTTAAACTACTCAACTAAGCGTTGAGGATTTTAGAACCAGCCACATGAAACTAAGATCAGTCAAAAAGTGACTTGAATTTTTAATCAGTGTGGGCCCCAGGCTAGTTCTCTAAGAGAGTCGGTATGAAACCCTAAGGCTAGATCCTAGGCTCTAAGAAGAGGAAGAGACCTCACCAAAAATGAGGTCAAAATGAGATGAGGTCAACAGACGTTTAGGCACCCACTTCCGGCGTTGGAGCGCTTGTTTCCAGAGAACTGGGATTTGATGATACTAGCAAATGACAAAAGAACACTGCATAACAAGTGAGTCTATAGGCTGAAAAAGAAGTCGGATGGTAGCAGTCGCTACAAGACAAGACTTGTTGTGAAGAATTTCCAGCGGAAAGGAGTGGATTATTATACAGAAATCTTCTTCCTAGTCGTGAAGATGACAACTGTCAGGATTGTGCTAAATCTGTTAGCAGTAAAAGATCTACATCTGGAGCATATGATACTTATATAAAGATCTAGGAGTTATACATGGTGCAACCACAAGGTTACAAAGTTTCAGGCAAATAAGATTTGGTCTACAAATTGAATAAGAGCCTTTATGACGTGAAGTAGGCCCAGTGACAGTGGTACAACAGGTTTATGTCAAAAAATGGGTACTTGAAGTGAAAGAAAGACCACTCTTGGTTCAACAAACACTTTGATAACCGTTATGTTTTGCTTCTCTTATATGTAGAAGACATGTTAATTGCAGGGACAAATATGTAGAAAATCAGATACTTGAAGTTACAGTTATCAAGAGAGTTCGAGATGAAAGATTTAGGTCCAACCAGAAAAATCCTCGGGACGAGAATCAGCAGGGACATGAGTGCAAAAACACTGAAGTTGACTTAGGCAGAGTGTGTTAAAAAGATCCTATAGAGATTCGACATGAGTGAGGCAAAACTAGTTAGCACTCTCTTAGGTAGTCACTTCAAACTATCTAAGGAGCTATAGCCTCTCTGAAGCAGAGCAAACACAAATGGAGAGAACTTTGTATGTTTCAGCAGTTGAAAGTTTGATGTACGCGATGATTTGTACCAGACTAGATATTGCATATGCAGTGGGAGGCAATCCAGACAGACAATATTGGGAGGCGATAAAGTGGATTCTCATGCATTTGAGAGGAAAAATCAACATGACACTTTGTTATAAAAATACATGGAATCCTCTGGCAGAATATAGAAACATTAAGAGAAGTACGACGAGATATATCTTCACATTGGGGGGCAAAGCGATGAGTTGGGTTTCCTTGTTGCAGAAGATCATTGCACATTCTACTATGGAGGCTGAATATAATGTTATTACATATGTTAGCAAAGAGATGATTTGGTTACAAGGTTCCATGACATAATTAGGCAAGGATCAGGGGATTAGAAAACTCTACAGTGATGGTATGACGTACGTGACAATGAAGGCAATTTAGATGGAGGTGCAGGTACAGAGGACTGGACTTGGTGCTATCAGTTTCCAAGTAGAAAATTGTTAGTTGTAGAGTCTGATTATAACATACATGAGCAACAGACTGGCTGGCTTCCACATAGTCGGTGCGCTCGGTGCCAGGAAGCCAAGCAAAGGGCGCTTCAGTGCCCATTGAGTATTCCTAGACCGAGAAGGTGGAAGTTTTGCGACCAAATTGGGTGCTTAGGCACCTAATTATGGCATTAGGATGCCTACTTCCAGAGAACTAAGCGCTAGGTTGCCTGCTTCCAGAGAACTGGGCGCCCGACACCTAGGCGCCGGGAGCAGTTTTCATGACAAGTGCTATTTATGTCACGATTTTGGGCAGTATATGTGCAGGATTGGAGCATAACTCTTCTTGTTTGTTCATCAACAAAATCCTGGTGAGGGTGAAAACTATTGGTGAGAAGGATTCTATTGTTTTTCAACATGCGTTTCTGCGTCAGATCAGTAGGAAGTGTGGAGTGGTAAACTGTAAGTTTTTTTTGTGAGGATAAGAAACTTGTATGAATCCTCTGTAAAACTCTCTGAAATTCATAGTGAAATTTGTGGTGGTGTGGCTCTGTGGTTTTTCCCAATTCTAAGGTTTTTCCACGTAAAACTTCTGTGTTCTTTTCTGGTTGTTTTTTATCGTATTTCTGGTTTAAATTTATGTTCTGATTTTCTTGAATCATGTGATCATATCGTACTGTGAAATTAAGAATTATTTGAAAGATTCTCAACACAAGATGGAGTAATGTGTTATGTATTTAACTATTTATACTTAATAGGTGTTGGAAAATTTATGGAGTTTTATTTATTTTTGAGAAATAAAACCACTTTCAATGCATTACAGGTTGAATATGAAAGGAAGTTTGATAAAATATTTTGGATTTTTTTTTAATGTAATAAGTAGTCAAAAACTGTCCAACTAACTACTCTTTGCCTTGATATCACAAGTTTTAGATATGGATTATGATAATTTGAAGTAGCGTTGACTAGACGTCAAATTTCATAATAAGTAATGCAAATAGACTAATATAATAATGATTATGATAAGATCAATATAGTTGAAAGTAAAAATATGCCGACTTCAAGAAAGTGCTTTGCCAAACTGGGTCACACATAACAAAAAAAAGTTACGGGTAATTTACAAGCATAATTCAGATGGAAAGAATATCAGAAATGAGCTTCAAGGGAGCTAAAAATACTCAAAACTTCAACTAGCTATAAGCACACTCAGTTTTTTAGTCCCATAGCTTGAATTCCATTTCAAGTTTATAATAGCTTGCTCCAATCTTCATGATGTCAACTTGAAGATATTTTACTCGATATCGGTACGAAGTTGGTTAGAGAAGATCAATGACTTCTATGTCATGGCTAGGATATGATGTTAGAAGATAATATTATAATAGATTACATCTTTATTGAATTGTCTTACTGGAAAAAGCATAAACGTGCCCACATTAGCAACAAGAGAAAAATAAAGAAAAATATAATAAGAAGTAATATCCTTGAAAACAACGAAACATCAAAATATTACATGGAACATATTCCTACTAGAAACAACTTGGGCTGTGTGATCATTTATTCATGATAATAGGAGTAATAATCCTACAATAGACGGGTATGTTAATGAGAAGCATTTAAATATGTGAACATGGCATTATTGTAAAAATAGCCAAAATCTTAACCACTAATTAATGTCATACATCCATTGGAACACACACAATCGCAACAAACAGGCTGGAAATAGAAATCAAGCAATAAGAGGCATAAAGCCTCATTATGGTGTACAATCACATTAGATAACTTGTTTTTTTTAATGCTTCAAAGAACTAGAGTAGATGTTCCTTCAAACCATTTGACAGAACCAGTAGCTTAAAAAAAAATTTACCTGATCAATGATGTCATCAAGAGGATTATTTGGAAGTTCTAAGGACTTTATTATATCCAAAATCTTCAACTTTCGTTCATTTGCAGCTTCATACCTGATCAGGTTCATTAGAAAGCTTTGTCAATACCATGCATCAATAATTTTGTAGTTAATCTGACTACTATTACTAATGCTCTCAGAACACACCGCTTTAGTAGTTCTGCTATATAGGCATCCCTAGCTTGAAGATACTCATCAGTTTTTTCCTTACATGAGTAACATGACCATTCAGCAGGAATCAAATCCATCCAAGGAGGCACTAAACAAGCAGGATGAACTTGTTGTCTACAACAGGAACAGCGAAGCAACAGTTTTTTTTCCTTTAATAATAGAAACAAGTTAGTCATTTTTCAAATAGATATTACAATATATGGTAGCAAATAGCCAGTTACCTCCTCACTATTGCATATTTCACAGATCTGAAACTCCTCATCAGACTCGGATGATTCATGACCAGAATCAGCTGAAATAATCACAAGACAAGTAATAGCTCTTACAGAAGCTATATTTTCATACAATTGTTCATTTACTTCTCAGTCAGCTAATTCACAAGCACCAGCGTTTAAAAGGCAAAAAATGACAGCAGATAGTTCAAACATCAGCAATTTTAAATGCTATGACAGGCGTGTTGACCTTGTTCAATCGCCTAGTGCATAACAAATTAAAGCATGTCACAAATAATTGAATAATAAAACCCATCAGTCACAGTATAACATGCATTTCAAAACCACTATATAATTACCACACCCTTCTCTAAACTTCGAAGATTATAACACTGTCGTTGCCGGTCCCAAGCCCGGATGCGAAAAGTGAAGGGTTGCGTTAGGTAGTCGACAGTCAGCATCAGCATAAAACTTGAGCGTAAAACTTGTCGAAAAAATAATGACATGAATCATTTTGATCATTGTGTAAGAGTTATGGTGTCCACTGGAAGTGACACGTTGTATAGCCTGAACACAGTGAAAAGTGTGCAAGGGCTTCTACACCGGCGCCCGAGTGTATTGTTAAATAAGCAAGAGTTCCAACATTACGGGCGAATACGGGTAAAAAAGTTAGTCCATGAAACTAATGAAACTAATATTAGGATAAGATCTTGGAATATAAGTACTCTCAATGGTAAATTAATAGAATTAGTTGATATTAGTTGAT
>NW_018164520.1:625458-626550 GCF_001263595.1 Phalaenopsis equestris | reverse complement strand
GAGATTTAAATGGACATGTCGGTAGAGTAGTAGAAGATTTCAGAAATATTCATGGTAGCTACGGTTTTGGAGTAAATAATGAAGAAGGTAGAGCTATTTTAGATTTTACTTTAGCGTATGATTTTGTTATTACTAATACTTTATTCAAGAAAAGAGATGAACATCTTATTACATATAAGAGTGGATCTAATAAAACACAAATTCATTATTTTCTTATGGAAAAGAAGAGATCGTCGCGATTGTATAGATTGTAAGGTCATTCCAAGTGAAAATTTAAGTATCCAACATCGTTTATTAGTTTTAGATTTTAAGATTAAGAGTTATAAAATAAAAAATACTAAGACTCATCGTTGCAGAATTAGATGGAGAAACTTAAAAGACACAAATAAAATTATTTTATGAGTAAATTTTAAGATTTTAAAAATTAGGATATTCATGAAAAAGCAAACGTCATGTGGGATAAAGTAACAAACATTATTAAACAAGATGTGCTTGGAGAATCAAAAGAAAAAGTATTTACAAATAAAAATAGTTGGTGGTGGAATAATAATGTGCAAGAAAAGATAAAATATAAGAAGTTATGTTATAAAAATTTGTTTAAATGTAAAAGTTTAGAGAATTGAGAAAAATATCAAACGGTCCACAGACAGTCTAAAAGAACAATTTGTAACGCTAAAAATTCTGTTTTTAATGATCTTTAGGAGGGTGAAAAATATATGTATAAACTAGCCAAACAAAGAGAAAAGAAAAGTAAAAATTTAACTCAAGTAAAGTGTATTAAAGATGAAAATCAAAATGTATTTTTCCTAGAAAAAGATATTCAACATAGGTGGGTGAGTTACTTTAATAAACTTTTTAATGAAGTTTCTGAAAATACGATCGGCCTTAGTGATTTTAATATCATGAATAATAATAAAACGTTTCATTTTTACCGTCGCATTAGCAAAAAAAAATTTGAGGAGGCTTTAAAGAAAACCAAGGGTGGAAACTCTGTAGGACCTGATGATATCCCAATTTAAGTGTGGAAATATTTGGGAGATTTAGGAGTTTCTTGGCTTACTAAACTCTTTAATATTATTTTAAAAACTAAAA
>NW_018164520.1:624867-625251 GCF_001263595.1 Phalaenopsis equestris | reverse complement strand
TATACATTTATTGAGAGGTTTGATGGAGAAGTTCAGAGATAATAAGGAGAATCTACATTTGATTTTTATTGATTTAGAAAAAGCTTACAATAAAGTTCCAAGAGATATCCTTCGGAGATTTCTCAAGAAGAAAGCTGTTGATATGACTTATATTCAAGTCATTAAAGATATGTATACTAGAGCTGTTACTTGTGTTCAAACTGAAGGAGGATTGAAAAAATATTTTCCTATTTCTGTTGGATTACATCAGGGACCGGCTTTAAGCCCATATCTTTTTGCTTTAGGTATGGATGGTCTTACTGGACATCTACAAGAGGATGTACCTTGGTGTATGCTTTTTGCTGATGATATTCTTCTCGTGGATAAAACGAGAGAAAAAGCCCA
>NW_018164520.1:560509-624296 GCF_001263595.1 Phalaenopsis equestris | reverse complement strand
TAGGAAGACTTGGGCTTATTGTATTAAAAATGATCTTAATTTACTAAAACTAAATGAAAATATGACACTAAATAGGACGCAATGGAGAAAAATGATTCATGTAGCCGACCCCACGTAGTGGGATTAAGGCTTTGTTGTTGTTGTTGTTGTATTGATGAAATAAAAGATGGAACTAGGGGATGACCACACACTTATCACTAAAAGCTTACAATGGTAGAGAAACATTCAGAAAATTAGTGATAGACAAACATCTTTTCGTGAGGAGCCTAACCTTGAATAAAGTCTTCAAAGTTTCAAGGATTAATAAAAAAATGCAATAATAGCCTGGAAACTCACGACAAAAATGTTAGGGAATTTTGAAGCCCAAATTTTATAGGTTTAAGAAAATTGTTTACATTGGGTCTGGCCAGTCAACACAATAAAATGCTTCCATGACAAAATTAAAATGGCAAGAGGCTATAGACCATCATGTGTTATAAAAAGAACGGATGTCACAGTATAGTTCACGTATAAATATGCATATTGTTAGCTGATCTAATGGAAACGAGCAATACATTCACATTCCATCTCCATTTTTTTTTTAATTCAAGTAGAAAGTTATGGGCACCATCCATCATTTCCTACCACAACAACATGATGTCCTTGTAACCATACAAGTAAAGACATCTGATTCTCCATACATAGAGCTATGATGGAATTCAAACAAAGCCAACCATAAGGTTGTTTAAGAATAAGCGTATTTATAAAAAGCTTGTTCAGGTTTAACTTGAGCTCAACCTAAGCTCTGTAACCGCAATATAGATTGAACTTGTTTACCAGAAGCTTGTATGAGCTTGGCTTTAGCTCAGCTTGAGTTTATTCATAATAACTAATGGACCTTAAACAAATAATTTTTGAAAAATGTTAATTTTCATAAACCAACAAAACTTTATTACTGATATGAAAAGGGGGTATAGATACCCTTTCATGAATTCTAGAATAGAAAAGACAAAAAAAAGAAAATAACATGAAAGAAAATATATAAAACCTATATCTCCAATTAATTCATTCATAATAATTACTTGGAGATAAAGAAATCAACATAAAATAGGAAAACCTAAAAAAGAAAATAAAATAAATCCAATCCATGAAAATAAATTTAAAATAAGAAAGGAAATAAATCCAATCCAAAAAAATAAATCTAATCCTCATAATTTCTAACCAAAATAAAATATTTCCTAATATTATTTCTTAACACTCCCCCTCAAGTTGAAACATGGTTGAAAACCATATTTAACATGGATTTGAAAATATCAAACAATGGGCAAGGAAAATTCTTTGTAAGGTAGAACTTAAAGTTTTGATCTCATACTTGGTAATCAATCCCAAGAGTATTTGACAATATTTTAGTTAATTGCAGTTGTCTTTGACTGCAGTTTCTATAGCATCTAGAGGTAGGTGAAAAACTTCTACAAGTAATACTTCAGAAAATTTTGCAGGTAAATAGACAAACTACAGGGAAAGCAATAAGATATGGTCTGCAAGAAAAAATAAACTCCAGAGAAGGGCCTGCTAAAGAAAAAAGCTACAGAGGAGGGTCTGCTGTAAGAAAAAGCTTCAGAGGAGGGTCCGCTGCAAGAAAAAAGTTCCAGATAGTCAGTTGTTGGAAAAAAATTTCTGAGGGTCTGTTGTAACAAAATAGTTCTGGAGGGCATGCTACAGGGAAAAGCTCCTGAGAAGAGTCTGCTGCAGAGAAAAATCTCAAGAGGTCTTGTCATAGAGAAAAGCTCCGGAGGTCCTGCTGTAGAAAAACGTTCCTAATGTTATAAGAGAAAAACTCTGGAGGAACGCTTGCTACAGGAAAAAGCTCCGGAGGACTTGTTGCAGGAAAAAATTCCGGAGGAAGACCTGCAATGTGAATGATTTCTGTGAACAATTAGAAAAGGCACTTTCATTTTTGGGTTTAGTTTTAGACCAGAACCCATAGATTTGAAGTGTTTCACGATCACATCCAAGTTCATAAATTGTGCTCTGGTTGCAAGTTCTTTAAAACCATGTAGAATAGCAGCAACTTCTCCACCATACTTGTTAAGAAATGCTTAATATGATGGTGGGAGGTTCTCTTGCTTCAAAATGTAAGCAGATAGGATTTGGGTCGAGGAAAGACATGTTAGATCACCATGTGAACAAATCAAAAGTATACAGACATTTCCAACACGTCGGTTGTTTATCTCGCAACAAGAAGCCAAAACAGTAGCACTAATAAATATATAAACAGCCAAGCTGGTAAGTTGTGTTTGTAGTCCAGTTAGGAGTATTGAAGGATTGCCACAACACCTGCAAGTAAAGCTCTCCATCATGCAGTTCTTTAGTGCCCCCAAATAGCAGCAATCAATTCATCCACAGAAATGAAAGTTCTATCTTAATGTCTCCTTCGCTGCGCTCACCACGACAACAATTAAGCAAGGCACTTTCAAGTTTGGGTCTAGTTTTAGACAAGAACCCATAGATTTGTAGTGTTTCTCTATCACATCCAAGTTCATAAATTGTGTGTTGGCTGCAAGTTCTATAACATCATCTAGAGTAGCGGCAACTTTTCCGCCATGCTTATTAAGAAACGCATTATATGATGGCAGGAGGTTTTCTTGCTTCAAAATGTAAGCAGATAGGATTTGGGTTGAGGAGAGACACACAAGGAATATATCACCATGCGACCAAGTCAAAGGTTTACAGACTTTTCAAAAATGTTGGAACTTTATCCTGCAACTAGATGCCAAAATAGTAGCACGAATTAGTATATAGATAACCAAGCTGGTATGTTGTGTTTCCAGTCACGTTAAGAGTATTGAAAGCCTAGCCACAACACTGCAAGCAATGCTCTCTATCTTGAAGATCTTATGTTCCCCCAAATAGCAGCAATCAACTCATCCATAGAAACAAAAGTTCTAGCAAAGGTCCCCAAAAATAAAACATATCTTAATGTCTCCTTTGTTGCGCTCACTAGTGTCGCCGCATTTGTGACTGCACCCACCGTTCTTGCATAGATGTTTTTCGAACACGACTCCTCACCCAAGCAAGTATAGAGAAAAGTGCAAGACCACCCTCGATCTCTGCATCGATAGCAAATCCCTTCTCAGCATCCTCGACACACCTCCTCAACCACCTGCACTCATCTTTCGTAATCCCTCGCTTTTTAATTTAAGACAAGCGAGAGGAATGCAACACCGACGGAAGATTGTCGACATCTTCACAAATCCAACATTCATTCTCGCCAACTTCCGTTGAAGCATCGTCAACGAAATCGACACTGTTCTCCTTCAAAGAGCCAAGGTCCGTGAAACCTCTGATGGAGATCAGAAACATGAGAGAGTTGCCTGACTTGTAGGGTATCCAACAATGGTTAGACCATAGAAGTTGGATGTTTTGAAGTACACCCAATAATATCATCGTAATAGTGAGAACTCCAGCCGGTAAAGGATTGCAAGGAGAAAGTTCCTTGAAAGGTTTTTTTTCCCATAACAAGAGAGTTCCGACGGCTAGGGCTTTGCAAGGAAAGTTTCTTTGTTGCACAGAATAAGGTAGTTTCCAGTGACAGGAGAACTGCTCCGCCAAAGATTTTATGATTTTTTTTTCAAAGCTTTGATATCATTTTGAATTTTAAAATTAAGTGGAATTGTATTACTGATATGAAAAGAGAGTATAAATACCCTTATAAAAATCCTAGAATAGGAAAGACAAGAAAAAGAAAACATGAAAGGAAATATATAACACATATATCTCAATTAATTAATTCAAAATAATTACTTGGAGATAAAAGAAACTAAATAAAGCAAGCAAGGAAATAAATCAAATTAAAAAAATCTAAAATAGGAAAGGAAACAAATCCAATCCAATAAAATAAATCTAATCTTCACAACTTCTAATAAAAATAAATTATTTTCTAATATGACTTCTAAGAAAGATAAACAAGCCTCATCTAACTGAGCTTCTTGAGCATAGAAAATGAGATTTAATTAAATAAACTTAATGGAAGAGCTTTAACTTATCAAACCAAGCCTTATTGAGCCAAGCTTGTTAAACTATGTTTCTCTGGTAGATGCCTTTTCGAGCATAGAGCAACGAGCATCACCTCAACCTCCATTACGAGACTTAAGCATTATTACAAGTCTTAAACAAGTCTTTTAATAAGCTTTTTTCTTAAGATTTAAATGATACAAAAAAAAAATGAATCAAGCTACAAGCTGCTCAAACTTGTTTATTTAACAACCGTATAATTATAAAGGTGTTTAAACTTGTTTAATCAATTAACCAAATGATCGTGAACATCTCGAATCGCTTCAAGCCAAAAGTAGATTGTCGAACTTGGTTCATTTGTAAATCTAGCCAGACAATAATGTTACATGATTGGTTCTTTGCCTTTTAATTACTTTATCTTTATCATGTTTATCATATTTTTTATAGTTTAAGCACTTACGATAAAGTAGATAATTATCTTGATAATTTTGTAAATATCTAGAATGGCATGATTTGCATATACCAGATGTGCATCTTAAAGTTTTCGCCAAACCCTAAAAAATATTTTACTAAATTATGAGATTAGATATAAATTATTAAGATTTTCATGTGCCAAATGTATTATGTGGTTATTGCAATTTTTTATTAAGTAGAAAGTAAGATACAGATAGAATGTGCGGGAGGGCGCAAACATGACACATTGCCCACACGATAACCATCACATCAAATTGTTCCAAAAAGAGAAAATACAGCAAAATACATGAGACATAAAGAAAAAACCAAAAAGTGTCAAAATACGGAGTATCAGGTAGATAGAGAGCGATCCAATTTTGTTTTGTCTTTGCCTCTAGTTCTAGAGAATGAGACAGCAAATAAATTGGTAAGATGAGTGTCAGTAGTAACCAATGTATCATCCAATGTGATATGTGATTATTACATAATATACTCTCACTAGCAATGTTGTGGCTTCTATTATGTTAAATTAAAAGCCTATATTTTCGCAATAGCAAACACATTTTAAAACATACAAATCCACTAAATACTATTAAAGTTTTAAATTAAATCTAATTAAACTTATTTAATATTAAGTTAAAATATGCACGCCAAACTATATATATCCCATAAACATGCTCCCACCTATCTATCGTCTTGTTAACACGCATCACCTCCTCTGTTTTCTCTTAATCGATCGAATTGAACCACCCTCCCCCTTGTTCCCATTTGCACATCTCTAGCTCTCATTTCTTTTTTACTTTCTAGTAGTTCCTCTGCCACTGCTCTCACACAAAATCCCTTTTTCACTATCGCACTCCATCAGGAATGAAAATTGAAATTGTTTCAAGAAGTGCCTCTTCTTATTTGTGGTCACTCTGATGACAACAACCCTTCACTTTACCCATCGTTTGCACTCTATTTGTCTCCTGATCTTCCTTCCCCTCTGTGAATAAATCAAACTCCTCTACATTCCATCCCCTTTGTTTCGCATGCATAAATCGAGGATGACAGAACAACTAGGAAAGGCCACTCTAGTCGAAGCCCTCACATTCCCTGTTGTTCATCTGTCCTTCTGTAACTTGCTCCATCCGCATCAAAGCCACACGCATCTCCCAGTTCACTCATCCAGTTTCCCCTACTTTTGCTTCGCAACACATGATGAAATTGTAGCATACAAAGGCCCCCGAAACTCTCATCTTTCTGTCCTTCAACGATAACTCCACTGTATATAACATGGGGGGGATGAATTGACTGACAGAAAGACCGGGCAGAACCGATCTGGGATGGCCGATCAAGGTCCCTGTTGGATTGGATGGCAATGCTGCCATCAGTATTTCCGAAATAGTCTGATGATGAGGATAGAATGAGGGAACAATTTTCCTTCAGTAGTTGTCGAAACAGTAATACACAAAAGCAGGAAGAACAACGATTAGCAAAACCTGTGGGAGCCCGAGAGAGCAGCAACCAGATCACGACAGAGTGCAAGAGAACATATGACTGGGGAAAATAAAACAGCAAATAACAGCTCTTAAATAAGATAAAACCCAAAATGCAGTACAAAAATACTAAAAATAGCCAAACATCCATTGAAGCAGTAAATGTCAATCATCTGATGTAAGGTAGATCTAACAGATCTCCCATAAAAGTATTTGAAGTTCCCTGGGAGGCACCATATCAGCAGATACTCCCAAATATCCCCGTTTAGCCAACCAATCTGTGGGTGAATTATCTATCCTAAAATTCCATTTCACCTAAAAATCATGTGAAACGATGTATTGCCAAATCCTGTATAAAAATCTAAGTACATTCCAGAAAGGCTCCTTTCTTCTGGAAATGAAATCAAGAATATAAGAAAAATCAGTTTCAATGACAAGTAAAGGCCAATTGAAAGTAACAGCACTTACCAAAGCCAGAAAAATTGTCCAGCCTTCAGCTTCAGCGGATGAAAGAGCCCACACTGGAGAAGACAAAAACAAAAGACTTTGGCACAAATGATTTTTGAAAAATGGTCCCAGTTAACTTTCTAACTCCCATCTACATTTATTTTGAACCAGCCAGAGAGAGAAGGCTGCCAACAAATTAATGCTAGGCTCCAGCTCTCCTTAGGCAAGGAGCTAGGCATCAAATGAAGATGTCTACAGGCCTTGACACAGTAAGCAAGAATATTTGAGATAGTAGAAGTAGGGGAAGGGAGAGAGTGCACCTTTATCCTGAGGATTGCATTTACAGTGGTATGCGTAGGGCTTGAGTGAGCAGGAGCAAACGAAGGGGGTTTGTAAATATACGACAGTGAGAACAATAAAGAGGATATTGTTCAATTTCAATCCTTTGTCAATATCTTTTATTTTGCGAACCAATCCAAATTTCCTCAAGAAAAGATAGATTAATATCACGTTCAAACAGAACCCTAGCTTTAGATGGTTGGTTGAAATTGGAGATAGGTGGGTTTGTTTTGAAAGGCTTGTCGTATATCGCGGCGATAGAGTACAACAGTTAATGACTAAAGCGGTGAAATTTCAAACCTGGAAAGTGCAGCCAGACAGGGATGGTAGAAGGTTTTGTGAGTGGTTCGAAATCCACTATCCATTTAAGAAACTTCATCACGTGATATCTAACCTAAGTAATCTCCTAGCAAATAAACGAGTGTAGTCCTCGGCCTTAGATAGTTAAATGAGTATATGCCTCCCATCTAGTTGCCCGATTTTCCATTCCCCCGCCAAATGCATTAACACTCCTTTCGAATAACATCAAGTTTAGTGTGCCTGTAAAAAAATCTTTTGACCAGAGCAAGGCAACCAGAGGAAGCTAGGGTACAGCATTCGACGACAAAATTGAAAATTGCTGGTGTCCAGTTTTAATGGTTCGCTTCCTTAATAAAACCAGAATCACCACCAAAAGCTAAGATGTCGTGAAAGGATTGCGGGAACAAACAAGATTTATGAGCGCCGGTAGATTTGTCACCGACAAAGGCTTAGACGTATGTTCGATCAGAAGCCATCTTCGGAGATAGAAGAGAAGAAAAGGAGAAGAGAAGAGTAGACGAGACGAATTATGTGGGTCGCCAAAAAACCGCCTCGGAGGAAAAAAAAACTCTAGCAAAGCGGAAGCCAACATCGTGTGAGTGTGTGTGTCTAATGGCTTCGTCGACCTCGCTCTCGCTTTCCTAGGATTCACCTATGGTGAACTCTGTTTTTTCTGCTTCACTGCATCTTCGTCGATCAATCATTGTTTCGTCTTTCGTCCTTTTCATCTTCGTCGCCAGTTTTCGTCGTCGCATCGCAGCGAATCTTTCTATTCGTCGTCCCGAGAATCAACGGCTCTCGCGTGAAGTCGTCAGGCTCATGGGCGTCGTCTTAGTTGCCTCTCACAATCCTTCGGCTTTTAAAAGATGTCTGGGAGCGGGCTTCTTCAGTGGTTTGTCGTCGTCCCGAGAAACCGTCGGGCTCGGGGGCGTCTTTTCTGCCGCTCGCAGTCCTTCCTCTCAGCTGCTACTGCGGCGACTGCTCGAATTGTTGCTCCCTATTCTCGAATCGTAATTTACTCTCTGCTTTCTTCACGGTTCTTAACACGACACCTTCATCTATTGGGATGACTTCGGACATATCGTATTCTGCTGCCCTTGAGGGTGTCCACGCCTCAGGTACTCCTAAATCGTGTGCTTTCCCTTCTTCGTTTGAGTGGGCGGAAGAAATCAAAAAATCTGATAGTAAGAATGAGAAGTTTGTCATCTTTTTTACAGAAGTTAATAGGTATTCAGTTTGTTTCCTCTTGTCGGCTGAATTTGGTCGGAAAATTTCTGTATAACCATCCCAAAATGGAGATTATTCATAAAGAATTTGAGCTTATGCACCTTGTTGGAGAGTAAAAAATTGGACATTTAGATGGGAGACATGTTCTTATTCAACTAAATAATGAAGAGGATTACTAACAACAACGAAGATTTTGAAATTGTTTGTAGATTTTGACCCACAAACGGAACCACCAATTATTTAGGTTTGGATTTGTCTCAATTGTCCAAAATTTTATTATTTTTCTCAAAAAGTATTGTGCTATATTTTCTCGTCTTATGGTAAGTCACTCAAAACGGACATTCTAACTTTTAATTTTTCATGTCCATCTGAAGCCAGAGTATTTGTTGAAAGAGACATCACTTCAACCGCTTCTAAGAAAATTTGGTTGGGCACGTAACACCATATATATTGGCAAAAAGTAGTGATTGAGTTTTTTTTTCCTTTATATTGTTCAAACTATCGTATGTTCGGTCACTCCAGTTCTACACCCCCACCTCAGACCAAAAAAACAGTGTTCCGCCAAAGGCAGTGAATCCATCACATTCTGATCAGCTCCAAGTTATTGACACTACTGATCAGAAAAAGAATACCCTGAAGACGTTATTATCCTCGCAGACAATATATCAACCATTCAATTTCCACACAATATTGTAGCTCCACTGTCTTTCGAACATACTATTGTGGGGGCGAGGGAGATTCTTTAAACCCCACCTGCTCTAGAACTTATCACTGATATTACAGGTGGCAATACTTCTACTGCTTCACTACCGTCTCATCAGGTCGAGCAAGATGTTAATGGTACTCAGACTCATGGATTTGTCATAGCCTACACATGTCCGACCACCTTTGGACCAATTCATTGATCAGATCAATCAATCCTCGAATGAGGAATAACAGGTTTGCACGTCCAGGACGAAGAGGAAAAATGAAGACTTGAGCTCAAAAATCTGATGGATGATACTTTGGTTACTTCAGGTAATAATAAGCACCTTACCAATTTGTTAGCTGGCTCTTTTCTGAGAACTAGAGGCAGAGAGGACTAAAGTGAGACGTCCCTAGCATTTTTGTGCCCGTTGGTGGTTTTTGTTTTTTTAATTTTTATATATCTTTGCTTTATTTGGAATTTTGTGTGTGTTGTATTGTGTGAGTTGGGTTTTCTTTTAGACCCACTCATACAACCTATCTGTATTTTTTCCTCCTTAAGATATTAGTCATTGTGTTATATATATATATATATATATGTTGTTTTTTGGAATTAGGATTATACTTTAAATGATTTCTGCTTTATGAGTTTCCGTGGAGTCTCCTTTATCCCTTGCTAGGATTTTATCCGACGACCAGGTGGTGTTGCACCTATATCCTGCTTCAAGGTGGTGTTGTATCCTCTCTTATTTCTTCTCTTCTTCCATTCCCCTCTTCCATAACTGCCACCGCACCCACCCACCCCTCTTTCCTCCTCTAACCTTCACACAGCTGACCGAACCTTCCCCAACCTTTCTCCACCTCCCTAACTGCATGCCTACATTTCTAATTCCCCTGTTGCCTCAGCCGTCAACCTGCCATCTCCTCCTCCTTCCACGTCCAGCCGACCTGCCTTCTTCCAACCCCCCAACATCCTAGCCACCGGCCACCATTCCATTAATTTCTCACGCCTACTCCACCTTCCCCCCCTTACCACTACCACTCCCTAATCACCTCGCCGACAACACCACCGCCATTCGATCTTCTCTTCCAATCCTAGTCGGAGATTGGTGTTGTTGTATTTCCTTTTAAATTTGTCGTGTGTTTAAAACCCTAATTCATATGCTTAAAAAGATTTGTTTCCGTTCCAATTGGTTTGAATTAGTTCCGGCATGAGAATGTCTTAGTAAGTAGTTTGAAAATGCTGCACAAACTATGATTAAATTGTATCAACTTATTTTAGCTTTAAAAGACATGCAAATAACTAATTTTGCATGCATGTGCTCCAACTAATATATAAAATCTCAAATAATGGGTTTGAGAATGCTACACAGGCCCACTTAAAATCAAATTTAAAATACTCAAAGGTGCTCTGACCAATTCATTGAATGTCTTAATAAGTAATCTGAAAATGTTGTGCGCATTAAATATAAGCTTTAGTAAAATTATATAATTTGCCTCAAGAGATATGCAAAATTATACTACTGTATAATGGTTGAGATGAAATACCCTCATGTACTCCACCCAATATATTAAATGCTCAAATATCATATTTTGAAAATGTTGAGCATGCTAACTAAAAATGAACTTTAAAATAAGAGCATGTGATCCACTAAATCATTTAATCGTTTGAACATAAATATTCTAGAAATATTATGGGGGGTTAAATAAAACTTTTAATCAACTCATTATTATTTTGAAAAGTAATCAAATCGACTGTCTTATTATAGGGCAATGTTATAAGTTCCACTCAGCTAGTTCGATCCTCCTCCCAAAAACTAATGTTGACAAGTCAAGTAATTTTTAATATTATTCAAATTACAACTACAACAGTTTGTAATTCCAAATCACCTAGTTTAATTATTCTCTTCCTAAGGATTGAAGTTGACAAGATTTGACATTTAATATATATTCAAGTGTCAAATTTCATTTCGAGCATAAATGTTTCAAATATCCAAATTTCGATTATGGTCGTGTTGACAAAAACATTTCAATCGGAGGGATCAATTTTTAAAAGCAAACCTTTTAAATCAAGTGTTCAAATTAACTAACCAAAATATTCAAGTTAAAATCAATCACATAAAGGTTAAAGCAAACTTTATCTATTATTCGCAACAGTTTGTTGAGGTTTACAAACTTTTGATTGACTTTAACTCACAAAGAGTGTCATATCTGGTGTATCACTTCATTCACACTCAAAGCAATCTCATGCCAATAAGGATGTGATCTAATTCCTCAAGTTACATATCTGGTGTATCACTTCATTCACACTCAAAGCTACGACCAGAGACCTCTAATCGAATGTTTGTCGTCAAATGACACCATTAAATTACGATGACGACCGTAGCCAATACGTTCACCAATGACTTTCTACCCTTCTGAGTTTTGAACGATAAGAGTATATTTAATTAGCATAAATATTTTTGTTAGCTAAGGTTAACTTAAATTTGTCCTTTTAGACAAAGATTCATCCCAAATCTATAAGGGTTACTTCGAGGACGCAACCCATGTTGTTGACAATGATCTTTCAATCAAGATAGGTCGATTATAGCCCCTAAGTAAATTAGACACGATGAAACTATAGGATTTGGATTGGGTTCGCTACTATTTCCCTCACCATTCGCTTTAAGTTCAAGATTATATCAAAAACCCGAATTCCTCCTCTACTATATATGTTGAATATTTTGTGCATAATGACTACTCCTAATTTTAAGTGATCTCCCATTATCGGTAGGGGTAATTAACCAAAAGGGCTTTGCACCTAAGGGAATCTCAAACCAAATATCAAATAGTCCTCACAAAATGAGGGTGAAATATCTGGATAGTGTCTTATCTACAATTCAATCTACTTTCTAAAAATTTGAAAAGAAATAAATCACATACAGACAACGAAACCGAGTGAAAGGTTACAAAATGTTGTCAAGGAAAGGTGCCCTAAGAAATAAATTCCCAGTATGCCTTTAAAAGAAAGCAAAAATTGAATGCTACTTAAGCTCATAAGAATTATAAGTTAAGATCGTTACACAAAAATGCAGCCAAAAAAAAAAAAAAAATCTCCTGCTAAAAACATTAATTCATGGAATCTCAAAATTACATGTGTTAGCATATGATTCTCCACAGAAATATTTTGCCATCAGGATCTGCCTAGTTATCTGATATGATGAAATCAATTGATTAGCTACTTATTTAAAATCTTTTGGAATCAATTATATAATTACCACTTCATCCGTTCCTCCACTACATGTGACTCTGGGACACATCAAATAGGATAATTTTCATATTCATGCACACATCATTTTCTGCTTGCATCATTTAGTAAACATTTGCATAAAACTATGTTTTGAGAAAAGAAAATAAATTTATTTCTCTAACAAAACCTATGAAATTACAAATGACATTCATAGAAAGTATAAAAGTGTATTATGTATTAGTATGCATTCTTCCTAATGCAAAAGTTACATGTCCTAGCTTCTAGACCCTACAAATTATTTAAAGAAAGAATAAAGACCTAATCTACATATTACTACCCAGAGTCCATAGGGTTCATAAAAGAAATTTTCTTCGTTGGAGTGAATTTCCACTGTCAAATGACTCACAATTATCACATGAAGATCTAAAGAAAGCTCGATTGACCTTTGGCTTGCTGCCATCACCAATACCCTCTAAAGGAGACCTCACTACCTCAAGTGAAATAATGGAGAACATATGACAGTTTCAACAACACCATCACGATAACATCATTACTACACCCGCAGTGAGATCTAGTTTGTCACCAGACAAAGGTCTTTTTTTTTTCTTTTTATTTTATTTTATTTTTTACCTTATCACTCATTTAATCCCCTTTTACTTTTTTCTAGATTGTATCCACTCTCAACTATTCCTCAAAATTGTATTACTGATAAAGAAAGAGGCAACCCAAACCACAAAAACAACTTTTATTAATAGGGAGATAAGTATATAAATGATACCGGAGGAGGCAGCCCAAACCACAAAAAAATCGTAATATTATTGCTAAATATCAAAGATTACAACAAGACTCGTCAAAAAATGAAATAAACGACAACAAAATAACATAAATATAAAGACACAACACTGACTTCAATAAGGGATGCGGAAAGAAAAAATGTCTCTTCGGGGTCAAGCTATATCCGGAGCATCACCCGAACCCTTGGAGACGGCCATCACCTCAGACGTGATACAACCGGAGCATCTTCTCGCATTTGGATATAGCCCAAGAGGGGAAGAATGCCTCAAAGACAGCACTGTAATCTACACTCATCCTCATCTCCTTTCCTAAGCAAAAACAGCCTCTATATATAAGCGAGACTCTGACTTAAATTAGGCAATGCTTTCAAATAAAAAATCGAATAAAAAAGAAGTAATATATTAAACAAGGATTTATAATAGGGGATTTCATAAGAAAGGAAAGAAATAGAAAAGGCAGACATAAAATAGGTAGGAAATAAAATAAGAGAATCATAGAAAAGGAAAGGATGAGAGAGGGAAGCGAAAAAGGAAATGGCATAGAATTTGGGTCACGACACTGTAGTTGCTACAGTGTCGTGACCCGGAAAAAGCTCTCGCATCAATCTTCGAGGTTGAGGAAGCTTCAACCTCATGCGTCAAAGCTTTTACGGTATAAAAATTTTGGTGGGGGTGGTTTGGGTAGGGGCGGATACCAAATGATACCAGAGGAGGCAGCCCAAACCACAAAAGCAACTTTTACTAATAGAGAAATAGGATTATAAATAATACCGAAGGAGGCAGCCCAGACCACAAAAAAAATAATAATGTTATTGCTGAATTTCAAAAATTACAACATGACTCGTCAAAACAATAAATAAACGCGACAAAAAAACACAAATATAAAGACACAATGCAGACTCCAATAAGGGTTGCAGGAAAAAAAAAATGTCTCTTCAGGGTCAAGCTACAGTCGGAGCACCGTCAGAACCCTTGGAGACAGTCACTTCCTAGAACGAGTTACAACCGAAACACCTCACCGTCGAATACAGCCCCCAGAGGGGAAAAATGCCTCAATGGCAGTAATCAGAAATCTACAATCATCCCCATCTCCTTTCCAAAGCAAAAACAGCCCAAATATATAAGAAAAATGAGGACTTATATTAGGCAATGCTTTCAACTAGGAAATAAAATAAAAAGAAAGTAATATAATTAACAAGAATTTATAATAGGGGATTCCATGGAAAAGGAAACAAAGAGAAAAGGCAGGCATAAATTAGGTAGAAACTAAAATAGAAGAATCATAGAAAAGAAAAGGAAAAGAGAGGAAACGAAAAAGGAAATGGGAGGAAATTTGGGTCGCGGTATTATAACAGCTACAGTGTCGCGGACGCGGCACTATAGTTGCTATAGTGTTGTGACTCGAAAAAAGCTCATGTGTCAATAACTCTTCATGTCTCTTATTCTCTGCTCTTATACTCCCTCTTTTACTTTTTTCTTGATTGTATCCACTCTCAAATATTCCTCAAAATTGTATAACTCTTCCATGTCTCTTATTCTCTTGTTCACCCCTATGCTTTTATACTCCCTCTTATACTTTTTCTCTCGATTGTATCACCCTCAATTATTCTTCAAAATAGTATAACTCCCCCATGTCTCTTATTCTCTCGCTCTACCCAATGCTCTTACACTCCCTCTTCCTTCCCAATCCCAACTAGCACCATTATGTCTCCGCATATCATGTCTCCTAAGAGGTTTGGACTCAACCCAATTTTCTTTATATTTAACAAAAAATTGTTGTTTGCTGCCACTTTCCATGTTGCATTAAAAAATAAAAAAATCAATATATTAGATGAACACAACCCAATAATTCATGATCAAAGATTTCATTCAAATGTGTTGAAAAATAATAAGAATTAAATCATTATAACAAATGTCTGCCTCGTTATGCAGTTCAATCTTATGTTAAACAAGCAACAATAATATTACATGAAGCTCAAGAAATGTGCTATTATGTATCTTCATCATGCATTCCTCCTAGCATCGTTCATGACTCCCACACTCAACTTCATGGATCAAAAAATTTGCTTTTCACTGTGTCAATGCATCTCTCCCGTCTTGGCAGCTCATGAGCGTTCCAGAACACTTGTGTTAGAATGGCATCACTCCACGCACTTCTTAATATCCTTCTCTCCAGTGGGTCACCCTATCCTCCTGCTAAAACAACTTAGTTTGTTTAAACTTTGAGAAATCTATTCCGTGCATCCTTGGCACCAAAACCTAAAGGCATCAAGATCCTATCTCAATTGGAACTCAAAACCTCTATTCCTTAGGCAACCCATTTCTTTCACACAATGAACTTTCATTCTTCTAGCTCCCTTTGTCAAGTTAGATCTCCACCTTTATCTCCGAAGCAAACTAAGATTACCACTATCCATTTTTGTTATTGGAATTGGAGCACATTTCCATTTCTTCAACACCTCCTACATTGCCTTCTTGGGTTTTACCCACAGCGCCAATATCTAGAAAGTTAGTGGATATTCCTGTCATTTCATTGTTATCCACCCTTAGCCGACAGGCGGCTAGGGATGGTCTTCAGGTTGTTCTAGATTCCTTATCCCATATTTCTCTAAATGGTAGTGTCCAACCACTAAATCCAGTTGCATGCTCCTCTTTCACTAAAGGGTCCCTCTCAATCATGTTTGCCACCCAAATTCTATTAATTCAATCATCATGACACGGATATTGTTTGGCACAAGTCGACTGCCACCCTCCATGATAAACCAGTTCTCATTTCTCAGAGGTGTTACGTGCTTATCAAATTATCATTGGACCCAGAATATTATAGAATTTTTATAGGTATGTATATTATATGAATGGCCTATAGATGGATATATTGAAGTGGTCTCCGTTCATTGATGCCTTTGAGAAACCCCCCATTACCACATTTGAGTGGTTTTCACTCATCCCTGGGTACACTACATCAACAGCCCCACACTATACTCTTTCGATTCAATTTTTGACAAGTCATTACAGGTTGAAGCTGCTATCACTAGACTCTTTCAGTCATATAAGCCTTGTATTCTTGTTGAGATGAATATTTCTGCACTTTAGCTAGAAGCTGTGGATTGACACTTTCTTCGCAGCACTATTAGCAAAAAGTGAACTTTGAAGGTCCGCCCTCACATCGAAAAGATTAAGTTTTTTTGTCATGATTATGTGATTGCTTCAAGACTCATTCAGAATTAAGGTAATAATCTTCAAAGGTTCCATCTTCCGCGATTTGCTCTTTTTATCATTGTATCGACACAGAATAATTATGATGTAAATATTGATAATCAAATGAAGACCTTCAATTTGTTGGGTGCAGCTCCTTTACCTTAGCCCCCTTAGGATTTTCATCCCTTGAGTTTGTGCCTTCACTTATTGTTATTGGTAGTCCCGCCTATATCCCTTAAGTTTTGGAAGTTGGCTCTTCTAATATATGGAGAGCCATACCAAAACTAGTTATTTTCTAACCTATTGAAGAATTGCTACTCTTATTCTTCTCCATAAGATAAAACATTTTCACCAGTATCATGATTGTCCGTTCTGAAGATGAGGGCTTTAACGAAATGAGCTTGGTTTAATTTCAAGAATTTATTAGAAGTTCAGTTAATTTAGTGGACAAGATATTAACTAGTATTTTCTTGTCAAGGAGCTAACCAAAAGAAAGCAATTATATTATCTCTCAGATTTAATAAATTCCAAGCAAACTGTAACAACTTCCCTAATGATTTTGGCATTCTGAACTTCACAAGTGACTTTCTTTGAAAGTCACCACTGTTAACATGATTGCTTGATCCACTTCTCTAGGATGATTATCATTCACCATGCTTTATATACGTTTGTCTGATGTACTTGCCTTTTTTTCTTGAAGCAGTCTTACACAGCTACGTTATCATGTATATTCTTCGTGGCTAATAATCAAAGTTTGTTATTTAAAAAAAATATTACATGATGCTGAACAGTACACAATTTAATTAGAAGAATGATAAGGCATGCTGCGTTACAAACTACACCAGACGTGGTATAATATCATCCTAGTAAAGCCGCATGCTAACTGTCTTCCTGCCACTAAGAAAGTTCAGCACTTCTAATAAAAAAATTTCGCTTGTGCAAGAAATCATATGCACTCACTTTGAGATTCCTCGTCACTTTCACAATCATCAGTTTCTGCTTTCCGTTTAACTTTTATTGCTCTCCCTTTATAAGAAACATCTGGTGTCACAGAATGCCTCTTCCGGTTAAGCTCTTTCACACTCTGATCCCCTGTTACAGTGGTGGAATATTAGGCTTTTTACAGGAGATCTCTAACCTAAAACAGGAAGCATGTACAGCTTGGATGCATACTTCGTGCTATATCAGGCTTCGGTGGCAAAGGATAGTTGTCCTCGATCAATTTGAGTAAAAGTTCTCGTGGTCCTGAGACAAACTCATCAAGCTCTAGACCCTGCAAGATCCAGTGGAGAGAATAAGTTGAAAGATAAGCACAACTTAGGACATGCACTGAAAATGCTCGGTTGAAAGTAGAAATAATGCTTCATTATTTAAAGTAGGGTTGTAAACGAGCCGAGCTTGAGCGAGCTCAGGCTTGGCTCGTGTTCGGCTCGTTCGAAATAGCTCGTGTTTGAAATCAACTCGTGTTCGAAATAGGCTCGTGAACAGTGTCTTCGTGTTCGGCTCAATTTAAATATTCGTGTTCGGCTCGTGTTCGGCTCGAAATTAGTTCGTTAAACTAAAATTTAGAAAAATAGATGTAAAGTGTGGGATTCAAACCTGGATCAAATCTATACAAAAGAAGACACTAACCACATTGTCACATGAGGTGTTATGATTTAAACTTAGACATAAATATATATAATATATTATTATATAAATAATATACGTAATATATTGTTATATAAAAAGTTATATAATTTTTTTTTCGAACCATTTCGAGTGTTGTTCGTGTTCGGCTCGTTTACATTTCGAGCTTAAAAATTTGTTCGTGTTCGGCTCGTTAGGCTTAACGAACGAGTCGAACACGAGCTGCTTAACGAGTCGAACACGAGTTGTTCACGAACAACGAGCCAAATTGACAGCCCTAATTTAAAGTACAAAAATAGCATACATATTTTGTAACAGCTTCCTCAGTTCGAGCTTCTCCAGTGCTCTGAAGGCCAATTACTACACATTTGTTTTCTGCTAATGCCTGGTTGGCTAATCTGACGGCAGTGGGAACTTTAGCTGACATGCACATATGTCTGAAGAAGCGCTGTAAAACTCAGATTCAAATATTAAGGATAAATCTTCAGCACATGTGAAATACTGAATCAAAATGAAATGGATAGAGAACATATAACTCATGGACATTAAAACCAGAATTCAATAAGAAATACTTTTAGTAGAAAATGTCATGTCTCAGCAATCTACCTGATGACTGGCCCAGTACAAGCGCGAATTGGGTTTTTCATCAGGAAGAAATGTGCTTGCTGATAGAAGTTCAACTCTTAATTCTGCCCAGAATTCAGCGGCCTTCTCATACATATCCTAATAAATTGAAAATTTGCTTTAAAATCAAAGACAAGCTTACATGAAGAAGACAAGGAATAATTCAAACAATACATGTCAGCATGAACACGTGACGCCAGAAAACTGCATGGAACTTTTATCTATAATATATGTTCTACGTGATATTTTTCTCAAATTCATGTTTATACATGCGCAACAAAATTTCTTGTTCTATTTTTCTTCTACATAACCCATTTATCCTTTAATTTTTACACAAGCTTTATCTTTATCTTTCAACATTAATTTGTAGCATATATTATTTATTTTTCTCGTTTTTTGAGACATAATAAGTGCATAATTAAAGAGGTAGTCAGTTCAATATCTTAGAGTGGAAGCAATAACGGGTAGTTAAATATATTATCATAACCTTGTCCATCCAGCACTTTGTTAAGACGGATTCTTCCACAAAACCCACAAAGAAGATAATATAACTGTAACAACCAGTTTCAGTCACAACGGGAAGAGGAAAAGAGGAAGGGGAGAGGAATCGAAGAGTTGAGCAGAAGGGAGAGGAAGCGAGGAATCAAAAAGTTGAAACGAAGTGTTGAGAAGCTAAGGAGTCGAATTCGCCTATGAAACGCTGCAAGCGACTTACATGTAATGTCAAGCAGTTTTTGGTGCAAATGTCGAGCAGCTGGAGCCTAGCCGATCAAGGTAAAGACGCTCTTGTGGCATTGTCGAGCTCCGAGCGGCATTTGGTGTTAAGGTAGATGAAGAGCCACGTGCGGAAGAAGAAACCGAAGTAGAGGAAAGGGAAACATGAGTAAGAGGCCGACCAACCCTAGCCACAGAGTGAGACATCATCTTAACTGCAGGGCAATATCCTTTGCTTAATGATCGCTAGTTCCCGAGCAGGCAAGGGAGAAAAAAGGGAGGAAGAAGGTGGCGAAGACATTCGTGCGGGAGGTCAAGTCGAGCATCACACGCTGAAGAGAAGCTCGCCCATGCGCAGTAGGAAAAATATTACATCAGTACTACGCACGTAGAAATAACGTGCGTAGCCAATGAAATCACGCCACGACATCCCGCGCGATAGAGAAAGGCGCAGTAACACGGGGAATATTTCTCCATGTGTTATTACGTGTTATTCATGTGTTATTGATGTGTTATTGTGTTATTATAACACCAAGAATATTCTCATGACACAATAACACATGAATAACACACAATAACACCTGAATAACACGGTGAATTTTCCCGACAGAGAAAAAAGCGGCGTAAAAACACGGGAGAATATTCTCCCCCGTGTTATTCATGTGTTATTGTGTGTTATTGTGTGTTATTGATGTGTTATTGTGTTATTATAACACCAAGAATATTCCCACGACACAATAACACATGAATAACACGGGGGGAATATTCCCTGTGTTACTGCGCTGTTTTTTTTCTCTATCGCGCGAAGTGTCGTGGCGTGATTTTATTGACTATGCATATTACTCTACATGTGTAGTATTGATGTAATATTTTTTCGCGCAGTAGAGGCGGAATCGAGAGCTTGGCATGCTTAGGCTCAACAGAGGTATATAATAATAAGGTTTAATAAATTGTATATATATATATAGATTGAACAAAAAAATAAATAAGATTATATAAAATAAAATAATGAAAAATTTCAGCTAATTAAAATAATTTAAATTATTAAATTTGTAATAACAAAGTCAAAAAATTAAATTTTAATACGAACAAAATGTTTATTTTAGCCATTCTATTTTAGATGAGTCGTCGTTAAGCTAAATCAAATAATCAAATTAAATCGTCATCTAGGTAAATACTTATGTTCTTATACTATAGTGATCTTTTGCTTCTTCTAGACCAAATGCATTTACTAGTATACCTGAATTATTGCAAACTCAAAATTTTTTAATTCTAGTGAATTTTTCTTCATGTTATTAGAAATGATATATGAGCACAGCACTATTTAAATTATCATTTGAATAATTTATAAGTATATTGTCTTATATGCAAATAGGAAAGAAATATATTCTTAGAAAATAGTAATCTTTATAGAATGTGTGTATGTGCATGACTGATTATGATTGAGTCGTCATTTTATGATACTATTTGAGGAACATTAAGGAGTTTGTGCACGTATATGAAAAATAATATTGATATTAAAGTACCTTAAGTATTACAATTTTTAGACGATGCTCATGTAATGATTATGCAAACATAGAATGATATTGACATGATAAGATTCATTGAATAGCATTAAAAATTAACAATTTTTAGACGACGCTCTACAGATATATAATGATATTAATATGCAATTGACATAATAAGATTCATTGAATAGCATCAAAAGCTTATATTTATTCATTAAAAGTTTAACTAACATCATCATACTTTTCTCCTGTATTATTGTAGTTTAGGAATGTGAATAATCACTGACTTCGATTAGTTTTTTTGCCTTTTTATTTTAATATTTTAGATTTAATTAAGTGATTACAAGATAAGTGATAAAAGAGATAATTACAAAAGACGCAGAGAATCAGTAACGAGATAAATTTAAGTATTCTATTTTTTTTCATTTGTAAATAGTTAGTTATAGAAAATAAATATGAAAAAAATTTAATTCTTATCATCCGACTGTTTGTTCCCAACTTAGTTAATTATACGCTTCAGAGAAGACCGTGATAATGACAAAAGTAAATGGAATAAAATGATTAAAATTATAATATCATTACCATGTTTATTTGTAAATAATATATTCGATGTATTCTCAAAACTTGATGGCTTTCTAACCTAAAAGCCAATACAACTTTACCTGTGGGATAAGCCACAAAGTAGTCATTTTTGGTTAAAGAACAAAATAAGAAGAATAAAACTAAATCCCTCATTCCTACAGCCAAAATTAAATCCTTGGTTCCCTTCCTCAACAGGAATGACATAAGAAACTAAAGAAGGGAAATCGCGAACTGCCACTGTGTTGTTGTTTTCAGTCCGGCAAACGGTCGCGCTAAGCCCGCCTTTTGTTCTATATCAGATTTTGCTCCCTAAACCCTTTCCCACACCGTCAAAACTTATTGTCAAATCTAAGTCGCTCCACAATCAACCCCAGCAAACCTCACCTCTTAAACGCCATCTAGGAAACCTAAAACAGTGTAACTTGGTATCAGAGTTAGCTAAACATTTAGTTAGAAGAACGAGACACCATGTCGCTGAGAAAAAACACTTAACAAATTGCTCGGAAAATTACTATGGAAGACATGCAGCGGAAAATACTCCATTTGCAGTAAAGGCTCGATAATTTGAAAGCAAATAGCAAGGTGAAGTCGCCTACAGCAGCCAGGTGAAAGATATGACGAAAACCCTTTCCACATAAAAGTTTCAAGTTATGAAGAACCGATGCCGCATCAATTCGGCATCCAATAAAGGAGAGAAGGTGATTTTGGAGTCAAATTGGACCTATCAGATTTTGCAGGCTGCATGGACCTAGGAGAGTTCATTGAATGCTTCAGATAGTGGAACAATTCTTTAAATACAGGTCGCCATCAAGTTCAAGAAAAGTGCATCTCTGTGGTAGTAAAATTTGAAGCGTCTGCACCAGTGTAAGAACAAAAAAACTAAAACGCAACTTGTACTAGATTAAGAGAGAAATGCAAAGCAAGTATCTACCAACATACTACATGCAAGATATGTTCTTGAGACTTCACCTGTTACAACACAAAGATCACTCATTAGAGTACATAGCCAAGTTGAATAACTTATGGTGAAGTGTAAGCCAGTGGAGCTTGAAGAGAGCACCATAGCTCGATATATGGGACAATTGACATCATCCATTGGCAACGTGACGTGGGGCTTTGGAGGATGGATGTGGATGACGCGATGCTTTGAAGGTGAGACATGGGATTGTGGAGGCCAGCTGAACTGACCAAGATAAATCTCGGTCCAACCACCTGTTGGATCGCCTAGCCTTTAAGGACCGAGAGAAACCTCTCCCCCCAAAATTAATTTGTTTGTTGCCTTGTTGTTAGGAAGTTGAAAAAGAGTGACTCTTTGTGGCAGGAGAACTTACAGCAATAAAGTACAAGAGATGACAGTGATAAGATTACCAAGTGGGTGAAGATGAAAGCAATGCAGAATAAATATATTTAACCTCATTACCGTCAGGACATGTTTTTGAAACTCCACAATTTGCAACAGTGAGACCTTTTCGTGGAATTCACAGCTCAATTCAACCACTTACAAATGAAATGCGAGTTGATCAAGTCAGAGGAGCACACTATGGCCCGGTAACTTGGGGGCCTAAAACCTGTAATTAGCAATGTGGTGCAGCTGCATCTTTATAAGTCACTTGGAGATGTCCAAACCTTAGCTTTGGAAGTGAAGAGACAACAGAAACAAAGCAAGCAGCCACCCCCAGTCAAGCAACCACACAGTTGGAGACACTAAAAGGAGCACGCCGCCAAGAGTTGAGAAAATTGAATAGGATAAGGATAGAGCCACCCTCAGTGAGAAGAAGCCTGAGAAGAGTAGCACGCCAACTGCAGTCTCTGCCAGAAAATACTTCAGATGCCACGAATTTGGACACATTGCCCCCAACTGCCCGACAAGCCGGGTCATTTCTTTTACCTAGCAAAATGTCGTGGACAAAGTTAGCGATGAGGAGAAAGCTAAGGAATAAGGTTAGGTATATCATCTTCCATCAACCCTCTCTATCCCTTTCCTACCACCTCCAATGCCCCATTGTCGTTATCCCGATCACAGCCCACCACTTCGCCCTAGCCCTAGAGTGCTCATTTGTGTTTATTTTCCAATTGTTATAAGTCATCCTTGTAACCTATTTAAATTTTCAGCAAATAATATTTTTGTTTCTTTTGTGATTCGAGTTAACTCCAGTATCACACCCTTCTTCCATCTTCTCCTCCGGTACCTCTCTTATACAAAAAGCTCTGAAAAGTGGACCCCAAGCTCTCTTCATGGTGTGGTATCGCAATACAATCAAGAGGACTCAGAAGCCTACATCAAATGCAAAGTGGAAGGCGCAGAAAGACATACAATCTGTCATTAAACTTGTCCTATTAAAAAATTTCTAAGCCAACTTATGTAGTCGCATTATAGGCATACAAGTGTCAAGATAATTAGACATTTTGACAGGATACTTGATTGAACAGTTCCAGGTTGCAGCCTTGCTAATCCACTTTAAGGTAGTCATTATTTTCTCTCACAGTAAACCAACTCCTCTCGGAGGCCTCCAATCCACTCAGCATGGTCGGATTCCACTATGTCTCTCAAAACTATGCATTACTCAGTCAAACTGACAATAATTTTTAGGGTGGTCACAAAACCTTGCTAGATCCTCCAAGATAACCATACTGTTTAGGTTTTCTCAGAAGATTAATTTTATGAAGGAAAACAAGGCGTTTCCTTCATCTTTTAAATTCTATAGGATTTCACCATCTTCATAAAAGAAGTATATTATATTGAAATGAAAGAAAATGCAAGCCCTGAAACTATTGTATCCTTCTTCATAATTATAAACAATATAATAACCAGACCAAGCAGAACATGCAAGAAAATAGGATTACATTGACAAGAATTTAAAAAAGGAAATAAATAAACAAATGAATACATGTAATCAACAAAAATGAAGTGCAAGTACAAAACTAAACCCTATACCTTCATTTTTTCCTCTAATGGGGCCTCAATCACTTCAAACTCTACTCCCTTATAGCTTAATGTACGACAAACGTACATGCCCCTAAGATCAAATAACATCAATAGTGCATATCAATCTAAAAAATTAGAAATGCATTAATCTGAAGTATAGCACTCTAACCTCGCCTTCATATCCAAAGCAACAAGTTCCAATGCTCCTACACCACCTTTATCTAGAGCTCCTGCACAAACAAGATAAACTGTGACATGAATACGAAAAGAAAGAAAAAAAAGAGAAAATGATGCCAAAACACACAAAATATTTGTATATAGTACTCCCACTTGTTGAGTTCGCCATAGCAAGCTCTTTGCCTCTGCTATTTAAATAAAAATATTAAAAAAAAAACATTGCAGTGGACACAGAGTGATGCTATTAAAAGGAATTTAAACCGTTAAATTAATAAAGTATGCACAGCAAAAGCAGCTAAACTTTTAAAAAAGTAACGAAATATTACCTTCTAGTAGAAAAACAATGGAGTTGGCAATCTTAATAGAAAAAAAAAACAAAACACAGCAAAATAGAAAAAACAAAATTGTAAAACTAAAGCATGGCTAACATAGTGTCAGGAAGGATTTTTTTTAATAAATGAAAATTCTTTTAGGTCCTTTTTATTCTAATTTTCATGGGAACTAGTTTAGTAATTAAGGGCCCCAGGAGTTAGTAGGTGTTTCTCTATAAACAAACAAGCCTCAAGTTTGGAAAGAGAGTATTAATGAAATTTATATCATGTTTAACTAAATTGAAGAGATATCGGAGTTAAACCCAAACCACAATATGAAAAAAAATTGAGGTTAAAATCAGAGATGCTTGGAACTAAGAAATATCAAAAACTCAACACAAGTTCAATTAGGACTAAGGTCTACGGTGGTGTTGTTGTGGTTTAAGGAGAAATAGTAACTAAAGTGGGTTGGGTGGCGGACGGCAATGAGGCCCTTCGGGCAATGGAGGCAGCAGGAAGGCTTTGGTAGTAAGTGGGAGGTGGCGTGAAGAGGGTTGCAGTAGGTTGGAGGTGGCTGGAAAGGGACGACAGTAAGTAGGTAGGTGGTTGGAAAGGGTGGCGGCAAGCTAGAGGTGGCTATAAGGGCTGACAGTGAGGTGGAGGGGTTGAAAGAGGGCGGCAGCAGGTTGGAGGTGGGTGGAGGGGTCAACAACAAGTTGGAGGCAGCTGGAAGGGCTGGAAGAGAGGTGGAAAGGATAGAAGCGATGGCCAGCTGTAGGAAAACAGAGAAGAGGAAGTTTTCTACATGGCGGAAGTAACTACAGTGACGACGGCTGCGAAGGAGGGATGATGGGAAGCGGGGAACGATAGATGAACACTACCTGAGGTGAAAAGTGCTAGGAACGAATTACAGTTGGAGCACCTTCTCTCCGTCGGAAGCAACCCTAGAAGGGAAAATCTAGACACTAATGGCTATCTTGACAGAAAACTAAATAAAAAAAAACCCTAGACTCCTATGAAAATAAATATATATAAGAGTTTAACTAGGAGAGGGTCTAAAATGATTGGCCGACTCCTCAAAAGGGACCTAACTTGGACTGGTTTGGTCCAGAAACGCTAGACAAATCGCAGCCTGTTAGCAAAACTTCCACATCGGGAGCTACAAGACTGCTCCCGCACCAGTCTTCCGAAATTGTGGGATCTTTGACCTCATTTGTCAAAGCTTCTAGGTCCTCATAGTATGGAATCAAATATGTCACTATTAAGGTAGCAAATATGTTGTAGTCTCCCGGTAAATCAATCTTGAAGGCATTGTCATTTAACTTCTTGAGGATTATGAAAGATCTCTTTGTTCTGGGCTTGAGTTTCCCGAGCGATCTAAGGGAAATCTCTCTTTCTTCAGTCCAATCCACATTAGATCTCTCACCTACAAGATCAACTTCCAAGATTTATTAGCTTGTGTCTATTACTTATCATTCTGTTTGGTAATCTCTTTCCCAACCACCTCATGAAGCTTATGAATTTGATGTAATCTCGCCCCAACATCCCAACTAATCTTCGACGTAGAAAGAATTGGTACTAATTCAAGCAAATTGGGCGAATTGCGTCAATACACAATCTAAAAAGGTGAGTGTCTTATAGTCCGGCTTATAAACCTATTGTACATAAATTCGCCCTGGACTAAGAGCAAATCCCACTGATTGATAGTATTTCCAATGAAGCACATTAGGAAGCCTCCCATGCTTATTTTCGCCACTTTTGTCTGACCATCCGTCTATGGACGGGTTGTCGAGCTGAAGTGAAGTTCAATAACAAGCTTTCCCCATAAGGTTCTCTAGAAGTGACTTGGGCACTTGATGTCTCTATCAGATGTGATGGTCCTAAGGATTCAATGTAGACTCACAATCTCCCTGAAATACAAATCAACGACAAGATATACGTTCAGTGTCCTATAATATGACACAAAATGAGTCATCTTCAAGAACCATTCAACCACTACCATCAATGGATCTTTATTCTAATGCGTCCTCGAAAGTCCCTCCATGAAATTCATGCTGACATCTACCGAAGGAGCTTATGGTACTGGTAATGGCTTATATAGCTCATTGTTTTGCCCTCAAGTCTCTGCTAGGTGGCAAGTTCTACACTGTCGGCCTACCACTCCACATCACTCATCAGTTGGGGTCCAAAAAAGTGATCCTTCACTAGTACAAGGGTCTTCTCTATCAAGATGGCCTACTAGTCCCCCATCGAGACAATTCAGAAAGATGGTTACTCTCAGCAAACATCTGAGCATAAACAATTTCTTATGGTAGAAAAAATAACCATCATCTCTATAGTATGGACCTGTGAGCCTGTCCTGACGTAGTTCTCAATTTTTTCCAAAATCCTCATTTGTACTAGATAACTCCTTCACTATCTAAAGTCTCACAACTCTAGATTGTGGGGAGCTAACCAGTGAGCTGGGGCAGCACAAGCCCTCTACTACTCAATTCAGACTTCCTGCCCTGTGCTCAAGCACGAACTGGAATGACGCCAAAAGTTCAACCCATGAACCATGTCTACCCTTTAACAATTTCTGACTATTCCAGATTCTTAGTTCCTCATGATTTGTGAATAAAGTGAACACGCTCGTTAGCAAGTAATGACTCTAATGGTGGAATGTTCTTATGAATGTGCTAGGTGCATTAAACATTCCAAAGAAGAAAAAGATAAAAATTAATATGTTATATGCGTTAATTATGTAAATTTGGTTTAATTAAAGGTAGTGTTAATTGCATATCAACAACTTTCATGAATTAATTATATTAATTTTAATTTATCAAACAACTAAATTAAAGGACGAAATAGACGTCAAAGTGCAAGGGGGAAGTACTTGATTAATTGCTAAACTGTGTGATTATTTTATTTTATGCAGTAAATTAATTTTTTACTTAAATGAATAATCACGTTAAATGATTTATAACAAGTGTTTCATTTATGAATTTCATTTTGAAAGTCTGAAATGATATAAAGGATAGAAGAAAAATAATAGACTGGAGAAGGTAAATTTTAAATGTTTTAATTTCATATGAAATGAAACGTAAAGTTTAAGTCATACAGAATTACCCGCAAAAGGTACTGGCAGAGGATGCGATGTACCCGTACATGTTAAAGAAAATTGTAAAAATGCGGCAATTTGAGGGTGCCTTCAAGTACATTTTTAATGGTGACTTCGGACACATTTTTTATAATACCTTCGAGTATGAATGTAATCGTGTTATAACTCTTAAAAATGTTAAAAAATATAAAGACTTAAAATGCAACGACAAGAGATAAATTTAATGTTTTAATGAAATGAACTTACTTTTGGTCATTCATATCAAGTATAGCATAAGAATTTAATACATGACATATTATAATTACTCATTAAGTCATAGTTATGATTACAATTAATGTTTTCTTTCAAGAGAATAAAAGTTTTAAGTTAATGTCTTTGGTAGAACAGACTTTGTTTAGAGGAGGACTACAGTTGATACTTATTAGTATGATATGTTCGTAAATTTTTTTTGTATTGTTTCTTTTGAATAGACAAATATGGTTGTGAGGATTGAGATTTTACTTGCAAATTATATGTTACTGTTGGACGATTTAAATTTCTTTATTGTACCTACAGACTATTAGTAGCTCTTTTATATGCATTGGAAGTTATAAAATGTGGATAGTAAGTTAAATGTTAGTATTGACCAATTGCAGTACCTGCCTTAGTTAATTTTAAGTATCGAGTCGGGTCATGAGAATAAGGTTGTGAATCTCTCTGTAGTCACATCTAAATTCTTCACCATGAAGGCAAAGACCACGTTCTCACAACTTCCACTGTCAATAATGAGATTGCAAACTTTCCCTCTTGTTGTACACTTGATGTGAAAAATATTATGCCTCAACTACAAGTGACCGCTCTACGGTTTCATTTGTGTAACACTTCATACAACTAGCATATCTCCCTCATCTCCGTGAAGCCAGTATTCCTCAACTGCTTCATCATCACTCATTTCTTCCATGACACCCTGCTCAGTGAATGACACCACTCGACTCGTCAGACAGCTGGAGATAATGTGGCTTTATTTGTGGCATCAAAAGCATTTTCGACCTAGAATAGTATCAAGTGTGTTGCTCTTTTTAAGTGTCTTCCCACTCTGATTTATCTTGTCATTTCTCTCTACAGTCCTTCCCACTCCTCCACGCATGCTCCTGTTGGGGCCTCCAGTTGTAGGGGGTTTGTCTGAATTGAGACTGGTACCTCTACTGCCACTTTTATCTCTCCACCATTGGTGCTAAGATTTGCACGTCCCTCAGTGCCCAATAGGTTTGCAATTGTACCACGTTACTAATAGTGCTTCACACCCCCCCCCCCAATACAGTGCCATGGAATGCTCCTCTGTCTCTTTTCAGTTCACATTTCAACTTGGCTTGTGCTAATTGTGTTGTGTATGCTTCCACTGATAACTCCTGATACAAATTGCGGAGCTTCATAAAAATATCTTAGCTGCAGTGCAAGGGTAGGTATTATCGCTACATCACCTTCCTCATCTTTCCTAAAAAATGATTTTATCTCATCCTTCTCCCAATTTTTCCCTCTTCACCTTCTCCCACCATAAAGAGGCATTCCTCATTAGCTTGATGGAGGTGAGTTTCACTCTTCTATCATCAACACAGTCTTGTATTCAAAGAACCGCTCAACATTCTGCATCCACTTGAGAATATTTGAATCCATCCTCCCGTCGAAGTCCGCTAGGTCCATCCTAACTCCCAGGTCTCTGTGGCTTCCAGTAGGCACTTCTTCTCTTGGCCTTTTTTTTATATTGAATTTTGAAATGCTCGGGTCAATTCTCCTCTTCATTGAAGCTACCCCAACAAAAGGGGTTCAGTTGTTATTCCATCTCTCCTCCACAGATCTCACTATTACAATTAATAGTGACACTCATCGTTATTCAATGGCCACAAGCCATTGTAGCACTTGGCAGAGTATTTGTTGTATGTCACACATGGTAAAGCTCTGATCAGGTTCTAGCAATTGCCTTCTTGACGGGATGGTTAGTGTTTAAGTGTGTGTAGGGTGGGGAAAGAAATGAAAAAAACAAATTTGGGTGGTGTCTAGGGGGTGGGGTGGTGTGGAGATAGGTTTGCATAGAGCGAATGTTGCTTGATAGGACTGGGATTATGCTAGCTCCGATAGTGGAGTTAGACCCAAACCAAAATAAAGGAAGAAAAAATTATTATTGAAAGCAAAAAGTGGTTACAATCAGATACTTGGAACTAGGAAATAACAAAGACATGACAAGAGCTCGACTAGGGATGAGGTCGAAGATGGTGGTATTGCAATTTAAAGAGAAATAATAACTAAAGTGGGTTGGGTGGTGGACAGCAGCTGGGCATTTAGGGCGGCGAAGGCAGCAGGAAGGTTGCAGTAGTAATTGGGGGGTGGCGGGAAGGGATGGCAACAAATTGGAGGTGGTTGGAAGAGGGCAGCAGCATTTTGGAGGTGGTTGGAAGGGGTCGGCAACAAGTAGGTAGGTGGCTGAAAGAGTTAGCAGTGAGGTGGAGGGGGCTGGAAGGGGCCGGCAGTAGGCTTAACGTGGCTAGAAGGGGGTGGCAGTATATAGGTAGATGGCTGGAGGGGGTGGCAGCAAGCTGGAGGGGACGAGAAGAGCTGGCAACAAGGTAGAGGGGATTAGGGACGATGGCCCACTGCAGAAAAACAGCGAAGAGGCTGTTTTCCAAGTGGCGGCAGCAACCACAGCGACGATGGCAGCGGAGGGGCAGTGAAAAGCGGGGAAAGATGAACACCGTCTCAGTATGAATTACAATAGGAGCACCTTCTCGCCATCGGATACAGCCCTAGAAGGGAAAACCTGGACGTCAACGGTATCCTGATAGAAACTGGATCAAAAAATAACCCTACACTTCTACTAAAACAGTTATATAATAATAGCATAATTAGGAGACATGAGAAGGGGATGGGATTAAAGAGGAAAAAAATTTCCCACAGTAGTTTATCAAAGCTTCTAACCTTTCTCTTCATCTTTCTTGGCCCTGCTGTGGCAATACAAGGAGCTTTCTAAAAGTTCTCTGCAGCAGAAATTCCATTGCAGCAGCAACAAAAAACCATTCCAGAAAATCAAAGGTCATAGTGGAGCCCAAGACTCCGCCAAAAATTGATTCCTCACTTGGAATCCATCATCCAGTGGTTTTCACAAGCTGCAGCAGAATCAAGCAGTTGGAAGAGTTTCTAGCTGCTGCATCTAGACAAGAAGAGCCTTTGGAGGGATGTCCATGGTCCTGCAAAAATTCTTCCATAGCAATAGGTGTCAAGAACCTTTCTGTTGCAGCTCCAGCTAGCTTATTAAGCCAAGAAGATTTCATATTAGTTCAGCCAAGACACTGAGCTCCATCATCAAGAATCTATCAGGTTTTGCTCTCCAAATTTCTGATTCAACAATGTATACTTTGCTCTATTGAGCATTTAATGTTACACTAGCTATCTTACTTTGACTTGCAGGTGATTGGAACTTATTCTAGCACTGATGGTTGGTTGTTTTCTAGGAGAAAGGAAGAATCAAAAGCAAGAAACAAGGTCGGAACAGAAGACCATTAGCTTCCGATATGTCAATCTTCTATGTGTTATTATTAATCTTCTAAAAAATTCAGAATAGACCATTAGCTGTAAGCTTGAGCTTTCCAAAAGAAATTATAGTTAATCACTCTTTCTTCAATCTAATCCATAATGTCACCTTTTTTGAAGAAGATAACTTCCTTGGATTTGTTAACCTGCTTCTGATACTTTGTGTTCTGTTTGACAATTTCTTTCCTCACTTGCTCATGTAAACTATGAATCTCACTGACCTCAACTTTCATGCTAAAATCAATAGCCGGTAATATTGGCACTAACTTCATAGGTGTGAGAGGATTCCTTCCACAATCACAAAAAGATTACGATCTGTGAACAGACTAGTGGACCGATTGTAGGATAACTTCACTTGACAAAGCACTAAATCACACAAGCTAAGGCTCTTTTCCAGAAAACACCTGAGAAAATTTTACGAGCAATATTTACCACCTCTGGTGTCTATCTACTTGAGGTTCAGTTGTTGAATTGAAATTTAGAGTTGTGTTAAGCACATCTCATAAAGACCTCCAAAAGTGGATAAAAAATTTTACATCCCTATATGAAATGATGGTTTTTAGTACACCAAGTGAGAAAATTATTTCTTTGAAATAAAAGTATAGAATGAGCAACGAGTCCATCGTCTTGTAGCAAGGAATGATCTGTGACATCATAAAGAAGAGGTCTACCACTACCATAGCAAAATTCATACTTTTCTATGTCTGTGATAAACCCTACACAAAATTCAAGCCAACGCCCAACCAACATGCTTCAGGAAAAGAAAAGAAAATGTATATGCATATATTCTAACCACAAGTTTTACCCTAGTGACATAATTTACACTATCTAACATGTCTCTCCACATCTAATATCAATTTGGGCCAGTAGAAATTCTTTTTCACTAAAAAGAGAGACTTGTCCACGCAAAAGTGTCATGTCAAACCTCTATTATAACACGTCTATAAGATGGCCACTCTAAATAAATTTTTAAGAACACACAATATATTCCGGTAGAATAAATAGTCATCTAACCTGTAAAACTACTCATAAAATTAATCCTGAAAAAGATCTCAAATCTCTGGAAAATCCTCATCATTTATACAGAGAGATGTAATCGAGACAAGTCGGAGTCCAGTATGCCATGATTTAAACTTCGATTGGTTAAAACGTAAGATGTTCACGTTCAATTTGAACTTAAGATGAGCTTCAAAAATATGTTTATACTTAGCTTGCTTAAATTTTTTTTATGTTCATACTTGATTTGTACTTCGTTGGTTTATATAAATTATAAAGTTATATAAATTATAAAGTTAAAAGTTTGAATGAGTCTTCAATTTTTCATATTAAATTAAACATTTCATTGTACATGATTTTTCAAATAAAATTAGTGAAAAAGTAAAAATATAAAATTAGATTTGATTTTTTTATGTAAAGTTATTAACAAATTATTCTACGAATCTAAATAAATAAGTAATTAAATAGATTCCAATTAACATTTAACTAGTCAATACCGAGCAAATAAAATAAAATATAAGTTATTAATTAGCCTTTTCGCAATCAAAGAACATAAATAAATACTAGCAAACTAGTTCATTGAAATAAAAAAAATCATTAAATTTATGTGTACATTCATATTAAATTATGAGGAATAAATTATGTCCTTAGATTAAGAGTCATTTCATTTCCTATTTTATATTTATTTCCATGAATTAGGAGTTATTTTCTTTTTTGTTTATGTTTTTCATATTTTATGTTATTTCCTTTATTTCAAAATAATTATTATTAATTGATTAATTGGAGATATAGGAGCTATTTCTTTTCTTTCATATTATTTCCTTTTTAGTGTATTTCATATTCTAGGACTCATGTAAAGATTATTTATACCCCCTTTCATATCAATGAATTAATACAAGCTTGATCCCACTAATTTCTGTGTTATTCTACATTATTCTGAAATTTAACATAGTATCAGAGCTAAATTTAGAACCTTAGGTCGTCCTTTGAAAGTCGTTGGACACTCTGCCTACCATCGTCCTTGCATGAATGGAGGGGCCCTTTCTGCAGACCCTTGTTGCTAGAACAAATCCCTATAGACCCACCGATCCCACACGATTATAAAGTTCAGTGTCCTCCGTAACAATAGGAATTGACGGACCTGCAACCCCCACAGGACGGAGTTACAATGGGAGTTGCAGCTTGCGCAGAGCGGAACTTGCAACACTATCCACAAAACCGGCACTTTCCCTTAGCGATGACCTTGCGAGCTGGTCGCTGCAGCCAAGGGCAACCGTCCCTCAAACTCTTGTGTGACTTTCTCTTTCTGGTGGAAATCCCAGATATGAGATTTTGATCCGGGTGGCGGATTGCCTTGCCCAAATTCATTAGCTGCTCATCACCGAAGAGGCAAACAGCGTTACCATAGATCAATAAGAACGAGATAGATGACCATCTTATCGAGGAGATACATTTTTCATGTTTGTTGAATACAAGTCCTTACCGTTGGAGGAGAAACTTTCCCTAGAGTTGCAGCTGCCCCGGCGACTTCCCTGTAGGGCATTTCTGCTGGTTTTTGTTCTCTGTAGCAGTCCGACTTCAGTCCGACTTCCCTAATTCCCTAAGTTACTTGATTGGCGCCCCCGCTCTAGCTTCCATTGCGATAGTGAAGACGGTGGGTAGATATATAACCAGGTAGGGGGGAGTGTCTAGTGATGGCCTCCAACGAACTTTCTATACAATCAATGCAATGGTTTATTTAGTGCAGGTGTTTCTGTGGTTGCTTATGTGGTGGAAGCTCATTCAAGTCATTATTGTATTGTTCAAGTTATTTTTTTTGCAGGTGCCTCTTTTCATGTTGCCCTTGGTTTCTTTTTTTATAGTGGAAGATTTTTCCTAGCATTGCAATGCTTTTCGGTCGAATCAAAAGACGCAAGAAATTGCATCAAACCCCTCCAGGTTTTTCTTGCGTTGTATTTTCTACAGCAGACCCTCTTCTAGAACTTTTTCTTGTATCAGACCCTCCTCCAGAGCTTTCACCACAACAGGCTCTCCACCTAACTTCTTCCTCCAGTACATCCTCTACTGGAGCCTTTTGCTGCAACGAGGCCTACCTCCTATGGTCTTCCTTTTCTATAGGTCATACCCTGTAGCTTTTCTCGTTGATTGTTTACTTCCCTACAAACTTCAAGCATTACCTGTAAGAGTCTTTTTCCTACCTACAGATACTGCAGGAACTGTAGTCAAAGACAATCATAGTTGTATACTCTCCTACAGCAATATCTGTAGGAGTCTTCCGTCTACCTACAGACACTGCGGGAACTGCAGTCCAAGACAACCACAGTCAACTTCAAGTCAATTTTTCCTGTTAAATGTTTGTTTTGCTACAAACTCCCCTACAGCATTACTTATAAGAGTCTTCCACCAACCTACAAACACTGCAGGAACTGCAGTCAAAGACAACCGCAGTACAGGACGGAGACTTCAAATTCTACCTCTCAAGATCTTCCTCACCTATCATTTGGTGTTTTCAAATCCAAGTTGAATATGATTTTCAAATATGTTTCAATTTGAGGAGGAGTCTTAGGAGTTATACTAGGAAATAATTTATCCCTATGATAAATTATAAAGAATAAATTATTTTCTTGGATTAAGAGTTATTTCATTTTCTATTTTATATTTATTTCCTTGGATTAGGAGTTACTTCTTTTGTTATTTTACCCTTTTTTATTTTATGGTGTTTACTTTATCTTCAAATAATTATTGATTAACTAGATATATTAGGAGTTATATCTTTTCTTTCATATTATTTTCTTTTTTATTGTATTTTCTTTTCTAGGAATAATGTAAAGATTATTTATATCCATTTCAAATCAATGAATTGACAACGACTCCCACTAAATTCCACTTTATTCCACATTATTCTAAATTTCAACAATTCTCAATAAAGCTATAGACGCATCTCTGAGAGAAAAGAAAGCTACAGCACTCCACAAGATAAAACCCATCAAACCAAGCCAAAATTATCCATAGGTTTTCAAAGGAAATATATTAATACTAGGAAAGTAAAATAAACCCTAATCCTGCTCCAAATAAGGCAAATAGAAAACCAAGGAGGACTGGTTAAATCGGTCCCGCAATTTCCCAATTCCATCCAGGGCAGAAGTCACGCCTTTATCACCACGCCTCAGCCAAAATTGATTATGGCACCCAAAATCCATCTTCTGCTGGAGGTCCAATACAAGCTGCAGTAGAATCCAACAGTTGGAAAGGTCTCCATCCACTGCAACATGTAGGAAGAGCCTTTGGAGGGATGTCCATAGGTGCTGCAGAAATTATTCCACAGGAATGTCAAGAACCTTTCCATCGTAACTCGGACCAACTTGTTAAGCAAAGAAACATTCCCATCAGTTCAGCTAACACGCTAGACTCCATAGCCCTGAATCTATCAGGTTCTATTTTCCAGCGATGCATATTTTGCAACTTTAAACATTTTAACTACACTATCTCCTCTATTTTAACAAGCAGCTGGCTGAAATTGATTCCAGCACTGATGGTTGGCTGTTTTCTCGGAGAAAAGTCTTAGGAGGAAGTAACAAGGTTGGGAGATAACATCCATCAGCACCATTAATCTCTAAATTTCACTGTAGCTGATTGTGGCTGAAACAAAGCAATTTCTAGAGCTGTAAAAATAGAAACCAAAAACTTATTGGCGACTAACATGGGTTCCTCACAATGCTAAAACGGAGAAAAAATTTGTCTGAAGCACTAGAAAATACGCAGTTATCAAAATCTATCCTTGATGTTGTCATTCTTTTGGAAACAGTTCAATCTTTTCCAAAGCATAATGAACAGAAAGAATTACTGGTCAAAAAATCCATTACGCTTATTACAGACACCTGTAATATTTTGCAAGCATAACTGACCATGAACCTAGTGTTCGGTATTCTTTTGGAAATAGTTTTGGATTGTAATATAAACTGTTCTAGTTTCCAAATATTGGCAGTGTCAATGGCAAAATGATGCAACTCAGCAATGGAATAAATGCTATTTTCATATGCATAACTCAATAATCAAATTAGGAATTCCAATTGTGTTTTTCATTAAAATTTGAAATTTTACAAGGCAGAAGTTTATGACAAAATGGCAAATCACAGACTGTTCATCAAAGTCAAATTTTATGGGAATGGAAACTTTGTCATGGAATCAAAGAAACAAGGGCAACAGCTTCATGTGATCATGGTGCCCATGTAACGGACACACCAATTGTTTTTCTGGCATTCCAAAGTTTATGATGATGGCAATTAAAATCCGAAAATCAGAAGCAATTTGGTATTCATTAATGACTAACAAACGCAGCCAAAATCACTACATTAAATCTTCAGTCAATATGATCTACTTTCTATTTAAATTGACCCAAATGATCAAAAGTTGGAAAAAAGAAATAAAAGACAAACCTAAAAAATCAAGAAATTTCGGGAAACACGTTCCATCTCCCCAAAGTCCTAGTCGTACCATATAGCCCATGTTCCTAGGCTCAGATGCACCGGTCGCTGAGCAGTAAACAACTCTAGCTTCAGGTAGGCGAGCCTGTTCATACAGATGTTAAAACCCTGCATTGTAAACCAAGCACAGTTCTTTTTCACAGAAGACTGCTCACAAGTCATGAGATAAGAATTGTATCAGTAAAAGGACAAAAAATATCACAATTTATAATTCAAATACAGCTGGCATTATGTATGGTAGATCCTTAAAGTTAACTAAGCAAATGAGCTTAATAATATTGTGAACTAAGGCTAGAAGACACCACATGCTTTGAATGTGGATATACATATATATGTATAAAATGGACCTGCACACATACAAAATAAAGAGACGAGACATCTTCCATCACCATAATCACACAAGCCAATAATGCTAAATTTCATTCCCAATAACTGAAGGCCCAAGAAAAAGGATAAATGGAAGCTGGAACAACCGCCAATTGGTAAAACAATTACAACTTAACTCCGAAGATCAAATCTCAACAGTGCAGATGAAACCTTTTAATCAGAGGCAGAAAAACAATGTAAGAATATTTAAGATGGAGAGACTTCCAAAAGTGAGAAAATAACGTTATGAGCCATTGTCCGACAGATGTTAATCAGGGGCACTAACATAAGGCATCATAAATCAAATGCTGGAAAAAAGTGTGGGACTGAGATTAAGCACGAATTTCACAGGACATGAAACCATCGATAGTAAGCAAACAAGTCAATATAAAGGTTCTATCCATTTAGATTCAAGCTTGCAATGATAATGGCATCACCTTTCCAATGAAGAAACTGAGTATATCAACATCTCCGGTAATTTTAAAAGAGCAAACAATGCAACCATAGAACAACTAGCTACCCAAAAATATCATCTCTACATGAAAATATGACTTCAACAACATATGTAGACGCAAAACCTAAAAAACAAAAAAGTGCTAATCTGGAAACAGCAGGAAATTGCATGCATGCATAATATAGATATATATATAGACACGTACGCATATATATCCTCTAGAAAAAAAAAGGACACGTTATATTGTGGTAAAAAGGGAAAAGAAAATAAAGAAAAGTAGAAATGAAGGCCACGGTTTTCAGTTTGGCACGGTTAATAAGCTGATAAAACACAAGCTACCAAACAATATTACATAACAATGATGAAAAAATATATATAAATATAAACAATAACTGATCAAACTTAATTATGAAATTACTTCATAAAAAAAATCTGATATTAGGAAAATATAACTGATTCGGCCCACGACTGCTTTTTGATCATTAGATAGCATGTGTAAAACAGTGTTTTCAAAATTTAAAATACAATGCGACTAGCAAAGATTTTTCTCTGTTATGGTGCAAAAAGCATGAAGCTAAGTGTAGACTCCAAAAATTTCATGCCCGGACTTCCATTGGTAGTACAAAGAGCTTCGTAAGTTCAAATTTTCAGAAGATTGATTGGATTATAGATAAGACGTTACCCAGAGATTTTTCCATCATTTTGCGAGGACCTTTTGCTATAGGCTTCCTGGTTCCCATAAGCACAAGCCCATATGGTTAATTACCCCTCCTGATAACCTAAGAGCATTTTCGATTGGAGAAGAAGAAGCATTGCTCTCTAACCTTTTTACTCGGCTTCCAAAGCCCTCTTCCTTGCTGAAAACCAACTCTCCTCAAAGATTTTCGGATTCCTTAATTAGCCCCAAAGCTGGCTAGGAAAAAGGGAGGGGAATTTCTTTCCCGTGCATAAAATAAGGCCTCTTTTCCATGTGGCATCCTTCCATTGGCCTCTTGGGAGGTTGGCAACCATCTAAACCTTCTTATAGGACCAATAAAATCAACCCCAGCCCAATGGTGAGCTGAGAAACAAACACATGCTTTAGGTAATAAAATTTATCATCTTGCGCTTGAAGTGGATGGTGGGGAAATGATGATGAAATCGATCAAGATTGCATGATGTCATCGTCCTAAGTCGTCGTGGTCTCTGATCTACTTAGTCAGATAAAGTAGTGGACCCAGCCTGACTGAAGAATCCTTTTCAGGAACCATGAGTTGTGTCGTCCAAGAAATCCTTGTAGATCAAGGGTGAATTTTTGTCTAAGATGATAAATTTAAATAGATCATAGCTGACAGAAGATTTTCAGTGAATCAAATGTACACTTATGATTCACAACTCAAAGGTAAAAATTTATTAGGGAACATACGAGTTGTGACTGCGACCGTAATTTAATGATGTCATTTAGCGACAACCAACCAAGTTAGAGGGTTTTGATTGTAACCACTATTTTTTGTGGAGTTATTGGGTCAAACATAGACAGAAGACTCGAGTAATGTTCTTACTAGCGTAAGATTATTTTGAGCGTCAATATAGTGATATAGTCGATGTAACAATCACGCTTTATGAGCTGAAATTAATAATAGTTTGCAACCCTCAACAAACTGTTGTGAATGATAGATAAAACTTGTTCAAGTCTTTTAAGTTTTTTAGGCGATTAATTTTTACTTGAATATTATTTTTCATTACTCTGGAAACTTGATTTGAAAGGCTTGATTAAAAATTGGCCCATCCAATTGAGTTATTTCAGTCAACACGGTCGTCATCGGGTATTTAAACATTTGAAACATTTATGTTTGTAATTTATTTGAATGTAATTTTAATATATTTAAAATATAGAATTGTCAACTTTAGTTCTAATGTGAGGATAAGATTACGTGATTTGATCTTGCAAGTTTTTATATTGTTATTTGAATATTATTCAAATCAATAGACTCGTTGACTCCAGATCTTAAAAGGAGAAGGATTGGACTAACTGAGTGAAACTTATGACTCTATCATATAGGCAAGACAGTCTGATTGAGAGCAAGCGAGGTTTGATTATGCTGAATTAATATTAAAACAAAAACAATCTTAATTTTAATGTAATCATGAATTTTTCAAAAAAAAAAAAAACTTTACACGCTTATCAAAGCAAGAATTATTTGAGTGAATGTTTAACCAAGTGCAGTATTCTCATATTATTTGCTAAAACATTTAACACTTTAACCGGAGCACATACGGGTGAATCAAATTTGATTTTAAGCTAGCTCGCAAGCATTCTTGAATTAAGTATTTGGGCACTCTATTCATTGATTGAAGTGTGTGTGGGCCTTCAATTTCATACATTTGGATACTTTAAAAATCTTTCTTTTTAAATCGATTTGCACGTTTCTTATAGAAAGATATTTCAAAATAATTTCATATTAATCCGCGAAGCATTCTCAAGCCCAGGAATTTAATTGCTTAACATGATCATCGGAGCCCATACAGATATATTATTTTAAATATTTGCCTATTTTAGTTAATTAGGCATGCTTTAAAACAATTTACATTATTTTCAAACATGAATTGAAATAATAATTGCTTTAAAAGACATGTGAAATTTGAAGTTATATAAATTTGTCTTATTTGAATGAATACAATGATGCATGAAAAGGTTCACTTAAAGCTTTTGAAATATTGAATCCAACAGCAAATTTCGAGATAATTTTAAAACTTACTATTCAATTTTTTTTTTTACTTTCATGTTTTAAAATTTCAATTGCTCATGCATTATTAACTTTTCCAGCTGTTAAAATCTCACATTTAAAATTTTTAAATTCAATGCACTGAAATGCCTTATTTTTAATTATTAGCGAGCTATTGAGCCTTTTATAAATAAAAGCATGTGTTCGTTTATTATCATTATAAATAATAATTATTCTTAATTATTTATAATTTTCCTTCATTTTACATATTGTTAAAATCAATTAGTCCAAATTGTAAAGTCATATGCAAGTTCAAGATTTTATATTTTTAAGCCATTTTTATATCTTAATAATTCAATTTCAAGTATTTTTACAAGTCCAAATTATTCAAAATTTTAACTTATTCACAAGTTCAAATCACATGAAATTTCAATGTCTTTGTGTCACCCCAGCTTAAGGGGTATTGAGGAAAGTGTCAAACTACTCAACTGTCATAAAAGACGTACTAGTCGGTATTGTGAAACATTATTGTTACGAAATAAATGTTTTTTAACCCATTGGTTTTAAAAGACGCATCAAGCCTTTAATTAACCTGCAAAACATTAAACATATGCATTCATTTCCCAAAATCGGTACATAAAATTCTTTGAATGGTACTTAATTTATAGACAGATGCTCAAATTAACCGAAATGAATATTTAAATTTTTTTGCTTTTTTTAAAAAATTCTCTGAACGAGTATACAAATTTTCCTGAACAGTACATAATTTTCTGAACATTTACTCAAGTTTCTAGAATGAGTATTTTAAAAATCCCCCTTTAATACTTTTTTGAGCAAAATCAATGAAATTGACGACAATGAAACGACGTAATGAAAATCTAACATAATATTTTTTTTGTCTCCATCAAATTAAGAGAATTAGAGAGGGGCTGGTGACACACAAGTAGAAAGTGGAGCATCAGGATTTCTATTTGGGCAACAAAGGGAAACGGGGTTGTTGGCTTCGTGAGCGGCATAGGGAGTGGAGCAAGCTTGGTACAATAGTGAGGGCTTAAATGAGAGTGATCAAGGAAAATGATTTTGTGGTTGTTTTGAATAGGAGAGGAGGGGGTTTTACGGTTGAAAGCGACAAAGGATCTGTTCGGTTCTATAGTTCAAACAGGGAAAAAGGATCAATGTGATGGCCAATGTGCAAGTGAAAGCATGTGGCGAGGGTTGCAATTTTGAGAGAGAGACAAAAGATTGGAGTTTTACCTCGATCCCAACATTGTTTTCCTCGCTAGCCCTCGTCGTGACTGTCTCGCGAACCTTGCGGTCACGAAAAAAGAAAGATGGAGGGTAGGAGTGTGAACGACGGTTGGTGTCATCGGAGCAAGCACATAGAGAAGAGGAGCTTTTACGAGCGGCACTGTGCGGCAGAGATGACCAACAAGCTCTATTGTATGTGATTGGATAATGACTAGCAAGCGGAGTGGATCGAGGAGGCAGAGTGGATGGAGAGAAGTTGGGAGTTTTGAAGAACTTTCTATATAGTGATCCTGTCGTTTGCTTTCCTGCTAGCCCTAATTGCAATTGTATTGTGAGAAATTTGATCACGAGAGGTATAAAAATAGAGAATGAAGTAGAACAAATGAAGAGGGAATGAATAAGAAATTTATGGGAGACAAAACATGATTGGACTTGGTTAAATAGCGGACAAGTATGATTAGGTAAGAACTGGGAGTAATTAAAGGTTTTAATTTTTTTTTTCATTTTCAACGGTCAACGCAAAGTAGCATTTTCATATATCATAGCAAATATTAACTTTCAACAAATATAATGATAAAAGCAATAACTTATCTAATAAAGGTAAATTTAGCTTTCAATTGACCAACCTAAGATTAAATCAATAGCAATAAAAAGTACATAGCTATTGAAGAATGATACTCATTCCACACATGGTTGTTTGGCCTACCAAAGAGCATCTTGGTGAACCAAGACAACCTCGTAGCTGATCAGAATGTGACCCACTCCAAAATGACTAGGATGAGCTACTAGTTCACTAGGAAAATTTTGTTGGGTCGACCAAAAAGTATTAGTAATTAGGTCAATTGACATTATCAACTAATTAGGAATTGTTATATGCAAAATTGACTTAATAAAAATATTTTAGGAAACAAAACTAAAACGAAATTAAAATTATATAGCAATTCAAAAGCCAAAAAAGAAAAACTAAGAAATGTAAACGACCCAAGTGATGATAGAATGCCTAAAAACAATGATATCTATGAAATATCGATCAACAAATTACTCTGCATCTGTGTAAGAAGTCTTTTCCGTCTGGGTGGGACATAGCAAAAAATTGGATTGTTGTGTATTGAGAACTAGAAAAAATGAGAGGCCACAAGTTCGAGGAAGAAAAGCGGGGGATCAAGTGTTTGAATTTTACTTCGTTCACTGCTAAACTTTTACACGGCATTTGAATTACTTCTATGGGCAAATTGATATGTTCAATATCTTCTAAACCTCATTGACGCTAAGCACATGTGCAATAGAATGTAAAGCACTAAGACATGCCCATTTGCATTACAATGGAGCAAAGCATTGGTAGTACACACTAGTGTTTTGCTTCAAAAGCTTGCTTTTGATTGCATCGATTAAAATCTAGTTCATAAGATAAAATCACAAAAAGATTCACCTTGCAATATTACGGCAAGAATGCTACATCCACCAACTTCAAAGCAAATAATGGTAGGAAGCCCTACGTACTTGGTATAAAGGTGACAAAGAGCCGAGCATGAGAAAGCTCAAAGTGTTGTCTCGCTTAGCTCATTAAGCAAACAAGCAAAACTTTTATATTTGCGTTTAGCATTAACTTACCAAGCCATATACAAGTTATTCACAAATAGATAGTATATTTGAAAATTATAAAATATGAAGGTCTTTATGCATATTCACAATGTACTATATTCATACAAATAAAAAAAATATAAATATGCACAAACTATAAACATATGCAGACACATACATCTAAACATGTTTAAATATACATGCATGCATGCATATTTGTATATCTTTTTATGTCTATATAAGCATAATCCAGCGGGTATCAAGCGGAAAATGAACTAGGCTTTTTGGCATCCCTACATAGGTATTCCCACTTTTCTTTTTGGTGCAATAATAACATTTAACTTAAATTGTATATGGTTGATTCAAATTGCATTTTGCCTCGTGAAAAACTGATAAATTGCATTCAGTTATTCTCATCTAATTCTAATAAACATTCATTGACTATTGTTGCATTGTCATTAATCTAGGTAAGCATCATGATGCAAAATAAAACAAGCAAAGAGGTATGCTATATGACAACCATTCAACACTTAAAAAGGGGGGAAAAAAAAGAGCTATGCTCGAAGAGTGTGCAAGAAAGATGTCCGGCAAAAAGTTCTTCATTAATCTATTTAATTCAATAAGCTTTCTGAATGACAAAAAACCCACTCAGGTAATCAATTTATCTTCCCATTTTTCTCATGTAGCTCTAAAGGCCATTAATCAACTATTATTGCATGGCTATTTAACCGGATAAGCATCAAGATGCTAAATAAAACAAAAAGCACCATCAACATGACCCGTTCTAAACTTTAAAAATACATGAATACGCAAACATTCCGTACTGTAAAAAAGATCTGACACCCGAGTTCATCTGAGTTCATTAGATTAATAATACTAAGAAGAATTTTACATACAATTATCTTCATGAAGAAATTTATGAGCTTGCAGGGGCTTATCCAGCTGAGTAATAGAATAGCATAAAAAAGTTGCTTTTTACATTGCATTGCGGTCAAACAGAATTAAAAGCAAAAGTTGGTCAATCGCTTCTGTATTTTTGAATGGTAATTATGAAAAAAAAGGGTGCTCTCTAGATATAGCTCATTAAAGCTACCTGTATCTCAAGTACAGCTTCCCCAGTCCGAGTCGCCTGTCCTCCTGCTTCTGGAATTAAATTTTTTGCCTTGTGACACTGTCATGCATGCACAGGGTAAAAACATAATTATACGAATAATAATTATTATAGTAATACAAATTGAGCCCAAACATTTATGCTTTCATTCAATCGTCATATTTTGATCTATAAGAGGTGAAATATTAATAACAAATGGGACAATTTATATGAGTGACTGGGTGTAAAAGGTGCCAAGGATGTTTATGTATCACATACCTCATCAAATACTATAAGACCATCAAAATCAGATCCACACCACTGTATCAACTGCTGTAAACGGGAACGACCTCTCTCAGATGATGCAATGAGACTGCTGTATGTCAGGAAAACCACGCCATCCTTGATGCCGACAGCTTTGGAATCCAACTTTGAGTAAGGAAGCTTATTCAAAGCATGTACTGCATCAAGTAAAACTGATTGCCTCTTAATCTCAGCAAATCATGCATGAGGACCTACCAAATCCAATATTAAGCGACCACAAACCAACATATAAAGCAAAAATATTAAATATCAAGCAGATAGATTTTTTCATTTTAAATTTGGACATGAGTGGGCGATTTAAACGATGCACACTGTGTGAATGATAAAAAAGTAGCAGAATATATGACCTAGACAGGGGAAATAGATTGGAGACAAACTTTACAAGTTATGGTGGGAATATTTAAAGCTTTAAATGGAACAATTAAGGCATGTTGAAATTAGTTTGTTCATGTGACCATTGGGTAGGAAATTAAAGTTTTAGGAGAATGCTGACGAGATAAACGGATAAAAGGAATTGAAATCAGGAACTCAGACTTCGATATTTCACCTCAAGCAAGAGGAAAAGTGATCCTTAAACCTCAAGCAAAAGAAAACTGGATCAATAAGAAAACAAGTAAATATTTTCACCGTTGACTGACAAGTCAAAGACCACAATTAACAGCTCTTTTCAATTTTGTGGAGAACCAATTTATATATTACCACAGGTATGCATATAAAATCCTTCCAACCATCAATTGATCCTGAGGAATACTGAAAAAAACAGTAACCTACCACCATACAAACCTACAATACTATATTTTGAAGAAAGAAAAGAAATAATCCCAACAATTTGAGTAGGTTAAGGTTTAGAAATTAATCATATGTAACAAAGTGCATATGATATCCCCCTAACAATTTCGATAAAGGATTCACCTTCAATGGATGCAGCACCCACATCATCCAAATCTCTACGTGCATCAAACTTCAAGTCTGAACCAACTGAAATCCACCTGTAAAGAATCGTTTATTTAAAGAATCAATATAAAGAACATAAACTCTGATAAGAAAAACTAAATAACAAAAGAAAAGCCACAAATCGCATCAGCCTGAAAGCGCAAATTAGCTAAACTACTAACAAGATTGGACAAGCAAATCTTCACAATTCTAAGATATCCCCATGCAAGGCTAGATAAAATTCTAGCAACTTAGATCAGGACTGCATAATTAATTTTGGCCAACTAATCAACAAAAGAGTTCCAAAATGATAATTGAAGCAATATAACTGGATTTGGAATGAAAAATAAAACACAAAACCCGTAAAAATTCATTGGATCAAAAGGAAAAAAACCTGAACATAACACGGAGTAAAAGCCAAACAACCAAAACCAATAACAAAGTTCGAGCCGCGTCAAAAACAATTTCGCTTGCACTTCATCAAAAAACAAGCAAGTCGTGAATAAACCAAGCTTCCATGGATGAATCCTATAACAATAAAACAACCTCAGCAATTGGAAACAATCCGTATATTAGGATTGGTCAAGTACTTCATAAAAAAGTCCAGAGTTAAAGATGAACCCCTGCATCACATTAGTTCTGGACTCAATACCACATCAAAAAGAGAAAATAACATAACTAATGCTTAAAAAGAGCTAATGTAGCATGATGCAGAATAAGATAAATTTTGTAAATTATTTCTAGAATATCCTAGCATTTTTACTATTTAAGGTTTTATTTTGATTTTATGATAAAATGTTATATAAATAAATATCAGAGTTATTATTAGGAGATATATAGACTCTGCTTAAATTTGAATTTAAATTTGTCTCAAATTATCTTGTTGCCTATTTCTATAATTGAAGATTGTAGGGCCTGTAAATGATAATTGATGCTGAAATGCACTTCAAAAGATTCTATTCCCTAATTATTCCTCATCTCCCTCTATGATTCCTTCATTTTCCACGAGTTGATGAATCCCTCTCATTCTAACACTAGTAATTTACCACTACAATGCATTTGAATCTCTTACTACAACAATACTATGCCACTACAGTACTGCTCTTGATCTCCATGCAAACATCTCTAAATTCTCTCTCCATTGCTAACTTTGTCCCCTAAAGGTCAAAAAAAAAAACACTCAAATTCAAACACTCAAATTCAAATTCAAGAAGAGAGTAAGAATTAAAGACCCATCACTAAAATGATAACAAATGTCTTTCTTCTACAATAATTGGAATTAGAGCCAAACTTCTAATGGTATTTATCCAAAACCAAGAAAGAAGCCAAATGAATTTCATGCATCTATTACCATGACATCGATAAACCAAAGAAAGTTGGGAAGATAAATCAAAGACATCATTCAAATGCAGAGTCACAATAGCATGAATCTAATAAAATTCTTCAACATCAACTCCATCAATCAACTAAAGATTTGACATGAGCCTTCAAAAAAGTCTAAGGAAAACAACACTGATACTGAATCCAAAACAAAATTTTGAAAGTCTCGCTCAAATATTTCCAATACCAATCTCAAATACATCCAATGGAATAAATAGAGATCTCCAACGACACTAAGTTCAAAGCCCATGGCATACATACATGACCATTATCCCTAAAGGTATAATAGACCACCTTTACTTTGAAAGACGAGGCATCATGACCCACAAACCTCTGATTGTCATTATGGCCAAAGCAACCCCAACCAAAGGACATTTTCAACTAGTAATAATCTTGGAGATAAGGTAAGGTATGACCGCTGGTTATCATTTTCTTAGTAAAAAAAGCAAACTACCCCTACCAAAAAAGCCATAAATTACACATTCATTTTATAACCAGATTCATTTTTTTAGAGAAGGCTCTATTGAGCCATTCTTTTATTCAATCGAGCATCAAGTGTCTTTCACTGAAAACATTCATGAGGGCAAACTAAAAAATTTTTCAGCTGTGTTTCTAAGCAAGATGGAAGAAACCACTATGAAAAACATACCTTAAAGAACTCTATCGACTTTAGACCAGTTATGGTGTGCAACAACAATCATTCACAGCATCTACAATCTAATAGTTATTATAAATCACCTTGAAGGCACCAATATCAATGCATCTAGTCACTATCAATATCCATATGATGATTAAATGCATCATGAAGAATATGAATGTCATCAATGGAAACTTGTATGATGTTTATGCATTTGATTGTGTAATTTGAGAGCTACAAAAAATATTCATCTATAGCTCAAAAAATAAATAGAGAAAAAACACCCACCCATTTGATTGTGTATGTGGCAAAACAATTGATTGCGTAATTTGAACCAACCTTTCACTTCCCTTCTCCAACCTTTGCTCTCTCTCCACCAGATGGTTCTCGCTTTTCCTATCCCAAACTTCTTGTGCTTGTATCTTCACCTATTTTGGGCCCCCTCATCACAACTTTTCCTCCCTGCGCTCCCTACTTCTGCACAGTTTTCTGCCTCCTTGGCCAATACTAAAATTTTCATGGTTCCCTCCTCCAACCCCTTACTATGGTCACTTTAATCATCTCTAATGTTCATCCGCCTTTTGCTCATCCCACTCACTCTTTTGCTAATGTAATTAATGGGTGTTGGATTTCTCATTTGTTAACTCAAAATTTTTCACAAGATCCAAAATTTCATGTACACAAAGAAAATTATATTTTTCAAAACAAATATGTGCTCATTCTTATTGATGTTGAGATCTCTGAACTTCTCAATCATTTTTTAACCGTTGTTGAAATTTTCTCTTTGGGTAATCCCAAAATGGATATCATTTGCAGTCACATGACTGATTTGCAACTATTAGGTGACTTATCAGTTGATACTTTAGATCACTATCATATTATTATCAGGCCAGATTTATATTACATCAGCCATTTTTATAGTTATGTCTATCACATCAGCGGCTTTCAGATGTGAATGCTAAAGTGGTCATCCAATTTTGACGCTTCCGGGGAACCATTTATCACCTTATATGAATAGCTTTTCCTAGTTACCATTATATTTGGAATCTATTTTTAAAATATGCATTCAAATTCAAGCCACTATTGCCCTGGCCAGAGTCCTGGTGTAAATGCACTTAACCACTCTTCATCATAAGGAGTTGACTGATCCATCATGTGATTATTGATAGAATAATGAATTTTAAGGCATTCCACACTATTGCTCATTATGTAAGCTTTATGCCTTACTATGAATACTTCAAGGCCAACAATTGTTTAAGCTCAAGAAGCACATTCAAATGGTAAAAGCCCATCAAAGATTGGTGTTCTTTTATCAGTTAAGATCTGGACTCAAAATATAAGAGAAATTGATCCTTTGGAAAATGAACCTATTATGCCTATCGCCCTACCCCTGCAAATCTTTTAGTTTCACCGCCTGACCTACTTTCAAATAATATGGATATTGAGTCTCCTTGATACTGGAGTTTACCCAAACCATAATAGAATAGCAAATATCATTAATTGAAACAAATAAACGGTTACAACAATCACACTTGAAAGAAAAAATAGAATAACACAATACAAGAAAACACCACTAAATTGTATCCCAACGGTGGTGGTCGGCTAAGTGGATTGGAATGGCTGGCAGGAGAGGCAACAATAAAAGAATGCTGGTGGCAACAAAGGGGAGGTACAAAAATGCAGGGACAGCAAGTACGGTGGTTGTCCTGAGTGATGGAAGCAAGGAGTTGGGGTGGATAGCGGCGGGACAAAAAGAAGGAGGTGTTCCCTGGCTGTCCTAGGCAACGGCGCCAGCGACGATGTGAGAGCGTTGAGACAGAAGGAACAAGAGGCAGTTTGAACGACAACAGTGTCGGAAGAGAGAGGGAGGGGGCTAGGAGCCTGGAGGTTGCAGGAAACAGCAATTAGAACGCTCTCAAGCAAGATAAAGTGATCAGGAGGGGTGTGGGAGGATGCAGAAGAGATAGGAGGAGAAAATCACCACTTCGAGAGAGAAATACAGCCGATCACCACCCAATCCCTCAATACAGCCCTTGAAGAGCAAAACAGACACCGGCAGCTGTCCCGACAGAATTCAAAATCTGGAAGACCAAAAATTGAACCATAAAACAGCAAACAATATATTTATAATAAGTTCTGGTAGTTAGAATAGGAAGGAATTAGAATATGAAAGAAATAGAATTAGGAAGGGAATAGAAAAAGGCAAGGAATAGAAGAGGATGGAATAGAAATGGGAAAGGAAGAGAAATTGGTAAGAAATAGAAATAGAAAAGGAAGAGAAAGAAGCAAGGACTAGAAATAAGAAAGGAAGAGGAATAAAAAAGAAAGGGGGCAGCAGTTTTGAAAAGGGAGGATCCTTTCCCTTTGGGCATCTGCGGTAATGTAGCAGCTACAGTACCGTGTCTCTATGAGCTCCTGTGTCGCTCCTATTGATTCATTGCATCCTCTACATTCTAATGGAAACAGTATGAGTGATAACGTGCAAGTATAAAGTTCAATTTTTATTCACTAGACGACGACGACGACAACAACAACAACAAAGCCTTAATCCCACTACGTGATGTCGGCTACATGAATCCTTTTTCTCCATTGTGTCTTATTTAGTGTCATATTTTTATTTAGTTCTAGTAAATTAAGATAATTTTTTTGTACAATAAGCCCAAGTCTTTCTAGGTCTACCTTCGTCTTTCTTAACACAAGTCGAATCGAAAACATCTACTCTCCTAATCGGATCATCAGATGAACGACATTTAATGTGACTAAAGCATTTTAGACGACTTTCTCTAATTTTGTCTGTCACAGGAGCTACACCAACCCTATCACGGATATATTCGCATTTTGTCTCTAAGTGTAAAGTCACCCATCCACCTAATCATTCTTATCTCGGCAACACTTAAATTATTATTATGTTTTTCTTTTTAAAATCCAACATTCAGCACCATAAAGCATTGCAGGTCTCACCACCGTCTTATAAAATTTTCCTTTCAGTCTAAGCGGTACTTTTCTAACACACAAAAGGCCCGAAGCATTCCTCCACTTCAACCAACCAACTTGAATTCTACTATGAACATCCCCATCTATATCACCATCGCTTTGAACAACAGACCCAAGATATCTAATTTTTTCACACCTTTTAACAATTTGATCACCCAAAGTCACACTTCTGTCACTACAGCAACTACTACTAAAATTACATTCCATGTATTCACTTTTAGTTCTACTTAAATGAAGGCCTTTGGACTCCAACATAGACCTCCATAATTCAAGTTTTCCTAGGGTTTTACTCTCGTTTTATCCACGAGAAGGATATCATCAGCAAAAAAACATACACCAAGGTACATCCTCCTGTAGATGTCCAATAAGACCATCCATAGCTAAAGAAAAAAGATATGGGCATAAAGTCGATCCCAGTTGTAATCCAACAAAAAGAGGAAAATATTTGGTCAATCCTCCTTCAGTTTGAACACAAGTAACAGCTCTAGTATACATATCTTTAATGACTTGAATATTAGTCGAATCAACACCTTTCTTCTCAAGAACTCTCAAAAGGATATCTCTTGAAATCTTATCGTAAGCTTTTTCAAAATCAATAAAAATCAAATGTAGATTCTCCTTATTATCTCTGAACTTCTCCATCAAACCTCTCAATAAATGTATAGCTTCCATAGTAGACCTGCCCGGCATAAATCCAAATTGATTATGAGAAATCTTTGTAATGCGTCTTAACCTATGCTCAATTACCCTCTCCCATAATTTTAAAGTATGACACATCAACTTAATTCCTCTATAATTTGCACACTCTTGTGCATCCCCTTTATTCTTAAAAATGGGGACCAAAATACTCTTCCTCCACTCCTCAGGAATCTTTTTAGTTTTTAAAATAATATTAAAGAGTTTAGTAAGCCAAAAACTCCCAAATCACTATACAGTCGTAATAAAAATAAGCACAGTCATCACTCTCCTAATTTTACCAAATTTCAAGCTAAGCAAACTAAATTAGTTTATTCCCTTATAGTATCTTATTTTTTGCTATGCTTTCTAGCAATTCTTGCTGATTGTCCTTACTATACTTCTATCATTATTTTGTTATGAAATTAAGTTATTCAAAAAAATGTAAAAATAAGAAATCAAAGACCAATCATTAAACTGAAAACAATTTGCTACTACAGCATAGCATCATACAAAAAAATGGTAAACAAAAGAGAAAGCTATAAGAACGCAAAAAAAATAATACAGAATTGTAGAGCGCAAGAAGACAAAGTCAGCCTGCATAATCACATATATCTTACAGTGCCTTCTGATTTCCGTGCTGCCAATTCTCCCAAATCAAACCAGCAATAGTTCGACCTTTACCAACACCAGCACCATCACCAATAAAAAAACCGGCTCTTGCACCATTTTGGAGGTGTTGTAGATGCCGCTACCAAACAAGGAAAGAAACAGCATTGCAGTGATTGCTCTTAAGATTCTTTAAGAAATGGAAGCTTTCAGACAAAGCTAACAAAAAGCTGAGGGAAACCTGGCAAGCATAAACTATCGCCTCAATCTGTAAGCAAGACAAAGCCTTAGACTTCTCCAGCTCTTCCATTATTTTTAGATGGTATGTAGGCTCAGGAGGTTGGGCAGCTGACAAGGAAGATGTTTCCACAACAGGATCAGGGTGAGGATCACCAAGAGATAACTTCGGAGGTCGCTGCAAAATGTAATTAAGAATGACTATCTGATAGTAAAGTTAAAACATATCACACCAATATCCAGAACAAAGTATCTAAATGAAATATGGTTACATAGTCTAAAAATGTCTCTCCAACTGCACCACCTTCATCTTCTTCTCGTTCCACATCAACTGCAACCTACAATATCTCAAGGAAGGATCATGCGAAATCAGCATCATTGCAATATAGGCAAAGATATTATCAAACATGAAGAAATTATTCAAGATAAGGTTCAAACAAATCTAAATATATTGTTAAGCGTTCCCATGTTTTCAAAGGCTAACATCTTATGCAACAGAAAATGCTCATGAAAAACATCAAATATAACAATCTGTAACTAACAGAGCATAGACAAAAAACTGATTGATCTGTCTCTCTCCACCTTAACTTTTTAAAGAAAAGGTTCAAACACCCTAAGCTTTGTTATAACCATTACAAGCAAATAGACCATCATCTCCAACATAGGCCCCAGAATAAATTGCATAAATATTATAGATTCACAGTGAGTAAAAAGAACAGGGTCAAGTTTGCACTGATAGAAAATTAAGTCTGCTCAATCTGATATTCCTAGAGAACTCAACAAAGATAGAAAAATAAATCTGTTTGTTGAATATAAAAAAAATGCAAATGTAAACATTAAAACAATTTAAGAAAGCAATACAATCAAAAAAGTCAACAAGAAGCACTAAGCAAAACTAGATAAACGGTCTATGCATGTGCTCAAGAAGTAAAGTTCTATTGCATTGTTAAATGAAACAAAAAGCTGAATCTTCTACGGTCCTACAATAAAAAATTATGCAGCTCAAATGTGATGCAGGAAGTTTGGCATCTCAGTCTCACAATCCAATTCCTTTTATGTATTAGCTTCAGGTTGTTTGCACATAGAGAATGCTACGAGACTCGAGCACAAAATACTATAACTCTTAATGTCACACTATATCGGTCCACCCCAACCGTCCATTTGCTAACAAGTCGTCTCATAGACCTAATCCCAAAGCAAATCCGCCTGAATTTTCCATTCATAGAGCATCATGAATCTGTACTTGCCATAACAAGTGATACCCTCACATATATATCTTGCGCTCCGCGCATATCTCATCCATGCATCACAGCCCATCTACCCCATTTCGTTTCTTTGATCCTCTCATATGTGCCACAATCGTGGATACTCTACAAATCAGTTGGCTGTGCCTTACAAGCGTCGCCTCCTAAGTGAGGCCGCAAAATTCAAAGACTCTAATTACCACCATAACTCACTTTGTTGCTTATAATCCTAACTCAGCAACAGCAATCAATCTTCAAGTCGATGCCCATTCTAACTTATATAACAATCACTTTCTCCAAACAGCCAAACATCCACTTTCTTACGCCACCTCCCGTTCCCTGCCATCTCAATTATATCGGTCTGCACATTCGTGACAGCACTCAACTCGATCACCATCAACCTTCACAGACACTAACTACTCATGGAAAGTCTTCTACCTAGAAGGAGAACACAACTTTCTGACTTTCAATGCTACAACGACAAGGTGTGAAGGTATAATCTCTATTTATGTTAGCATAAATTGCATATTTACGATAAATCTTATAAATATGCAAAACAAATGATCAGAGAACTATGCTTGAAAATTAGTCCATCCAAGTCTTGTCAGATGAAAATAGCATGTGAGTGAATTGGGGCTCCACCAATATCATTTCACTTTTTGTTGTATTACCATGAACCAAATTTTATTCTTATTATTATTATTTGGATAAGTAAAGCACTGAACTTAATTTTTATAGAGAAATAATATTGATTATTGTTGCACAGATATATATATCAATAATGGTCACGTGTCTCAAATTTCTTACAACAAAGAACAAGAAAAGTACAACACCATGTTTGCTAGCAAAAATCATTCAATTGACGATGGCATAAAAAACCACACCATTCTAATACTCATTTGCTGGCAAGTCTTCTCAAAAATTTTGATGTTCAAGACACTGTTGAGTCGTTACCTCAATAAACTCAAAATAATGCGTCTTTAAAGAAGAAAACCAATCAAATAACTTGCTGCAAAATTTTGGTAACCATGCCAAAACCTCAACAGGGAGTTGAAATCCCACTCCATTAATGAAGTAAAAAGCAATGTAAGTTAACATGAGATTTGCTTATCACCGATTTAACTCTCTATTTTAGTACATTCGCCTTGCCAAAAAGACACAAGTTCTCTGATAAAAAGTTATGTGACACCTCACCATAATGGGTATCTACACAGGAAGCCTTACAATGGCATCTGCTTGAGATGCTCGCGCCTTGAGGACACAAAAAAAGTGCTCAACAAACTCCACTCATATGAGTGTGGTGACCACTTTTTGGAAGAAAACATGACCAAGAAGGCACTCTGCCACGGGTATAATCAGCCCATTATGCACCAAGGTGCCAAGGAATATTCAAATAAGTGTGTGATGAGTCAAAGACATGAGAGATTGTAGCACCAACCTAGCTAGCCACTTCATCCCATTGTCATTCCACGGACCTTCACCATAAGAGAGATCAATTTCATTGGTCCATTACCAAGAGCCTTCTTTCAAAAAAAAAAATCTCGTTTTTACCAGTCAACTAATATACCAAGTGGAGAGAATCCATCTACTTGCTCATCCTACAATCAAAATTATCATAAATTTCTTTTGACCAAAGATCATAACTGGCTTTGAACTCCCAATTACAGTAATCATAATTCTCACGAAAAAAAAACACATGCTAGAGATTTGCAATCGAAATGGGGTCAACCTCAAGTTTATCTTCATGAGCCATCCACAAACCAATGGTCAAACTGAGAAAGCTGAAAAATCCCTCTTAACCTTCTCAAGTAAAATTTGTTTGACAAAAAAGACCATTACACTAATAAGCTACCCATCTGCACTCTCTGTATATTACACCACTCTTCAACAATTACCACCAATCTTTGTCCTTTGCAGAGGTGTAAACGAACCGAACACGAACGAACAGACCTTGTGTTCGTGTTCGGTTTGTTTGAAATTTAGTTTGTTTAAAATAAGCACGTTGAAGTCACTGTTCGTGTTTGTTTTTTAACGAACGAGCCGAACACGGGTTGTTCGTAAACGAGGAGCCAATTTGACATCCCTAATATTAATATATATAAATAATATATTATATTAATTATATAACTTATATTATATAAATATAATATATATATATATATATATATTAGTTTCTTAACGAACGAGCCGAACACGAACTATTCACGAACGACGAGCTACTTTGACATCCCTAATATTAATATATATAAATAATATATTATATTAATTATATAACTTATATTATATAAATATATAATATATATATTAGCATATTACTAATATAGTATATTAATATATTATTATTATTAATTTATTATATATTATAATTTTTAAAAATATCATAAATTTTTTATATATAATTATTTTAAATTATTTTATATTTCGAACAATAACGATTCGAACTCGAACAAACGCATCACTGTTCGTGTTTAGTTTGTTTAACTGACCGAACGAAAAAAATTTGTTCACATTCGTCTCGTTTACTTATCGAACGAATCGAACACGAACTCATTAACGAACCGAACACGAACTGTACGAACACGAACTGTTCGCGAACAACGAGCTTTTTTGATAGCGCTAGTCCTTTGCCTTCAAAATTGAAGTTCTTATCTAGGCCAAAATCTGCATTCAGTCATTTCAATGAAAGAAACAGTCTTATTGCCTATGAACCAATCGGTTAAATGGACTAATAAAAGCTCTAGTAGACACAAAAATATATCAAACCATAACGAAGTCCAAGAATCAACTACCAGAAAAACATGCCAATACAAATCACAAGTTAGGCCATTCATAAACTCAAAGTTTCACCTCACAGAACTCAAATCAGAGAATCTCACCCCCGAGAACGTTGAAGGAATGAACAAGATTGCCAATAAAAGGGAGGTTTTACCAAACCAAAAGTTCCCTAAATTGTGAAAATATAATATGTTGAAGCAACATAAAGTCATGGATTTGAAAAGATGTTCAAAACATACACCTCAAAGTATGTCATGACAAACCCAAAAATAACCTCGTAACATATACATTAATAATTTAAGTGAGGCATACAATTTTTTTTAGTGAGGCACGCACCTCAAAGCTTAATGTCTCTAGGACTTCTACATGGATGAATAAAATTATACCATGATAAAAATTAAAATCTTTTGTTATATGATAAATTGGTATATCTCATAAAGTTATTAAAAATTCAGATTTAAATTTTTTAAGGTATGAATAAATTGTGAAGAGTTACAAACTACAAGCACAAAGGTCTATGAGTAGGGTGTAATAACCAATTTTTGAGAAATTTGAGAAAATTTTTTGAAACTTAAATCATGCCCCAATTTTTGCACCCCTCAAATTTCAATTGAAATAATTTTATTAAATTCTACTCGTTGAATCGAGCAATTAGATACAAAGAATTATATATTAATTATGAATGGTTTGGGAGATATAAAATGTTGAAGGTATAAGTAAAATCAAATTAATTAAACTTGATTATCTCTAATCCTTCCATTAATCCCATAGATCCACCGTAGCCAACCGACATTCTTTCGCCTTTTATTCCTTCGTGCGATCGAATAGGGCTCCAGCGCTTCGCAATTTCTTCTCCTCTCTCCCGTTTCCCACTCTCCCTACTCTCGATTTCCCGCAATTTGAGGTTTACTGCGATCGGTCTACTATAGTAGCCGCAAGCAGATAAACCTAGCGGCGTTTAGGGTTGCCGCAACTTGCAATTTAGAGCTCCAGGACAAATTCTGTAAGTGTGAATCCCTATTTCACGTTATTTGAGGCATTCATTTTCTTCCTCATACATTCATTTTGAATTTTGACTCGTTTTTCGTGCCTTTTTTTCTTTTCGGGTAGTCGTCGGAGGCGTCGATTGTGTGTCGCAAGCATCAAACGTCTTTTACAAGCCTTCAAAAGGGCTCTAGCAAGATAGCAGCGTAGGAGAAGTGTGGTTGGCGGTAATAAAAAGTAAATTTGGCCGCTTTGAAGAAGAGTTGGTTGCCGAGAAAGTCGTTTAAGGTATGTTTTAGCAAATCTTTTTTTTTTTTTGGTTAAATTACTTTATTGGCCACAAAATATCTTTAAATTTGAAGTTCATTGCAGATTCTAGATTGTTTACCAGGGCAACAGGCTCAAGGTGAGAGTGTGGGCATTCACTGTAGAGCAAGCCCATATATTCAAGTAAATTCATCATATAGTAATTTAAGAAAATTAATTTGAATAACAGAAATTACTTAAATTTTAAAGTTTAATATTATGTTTGATAAGTTATTAATCGTCATGTAAAAGTCACCGCAATATTTGGCTAGATATCGAACAATAAGGCTTTAGAGTAGACCTAAAATAAGTAATTACATTTTTAAATTTCAATAATTTTCTTTATTTCAAAATGTATATTGATTTATATGTAAGTTTTATGTTAGTTAAATTTAATTGCAGATTCTTCATATTATTAGATAGGAAAGATATACATGATAAGTATAGTAAGAAAAAATGTGCATGCATGAAAGATATGCATGAGATGAGTGATATTTTTTATAAATACATTGTATGTAAGATAAACATGTAAGATAGACATGTAGGAAATATATACATGATATAAGGGATATGCATGAGATTGATATAAGTAAGAGATATATAAGATGGATATATGAATAATATGTCTGATGATTAGTTGTATAGCAGAATAAATATGCATGTTAATGGATACAGAAAAATGTCTCAGAATAATGTATATATGAAAAATGAAATAGTTTATATATGAAGACTTGTGTGTGCATGGGAAACCAGCGTACTCGCACGGTTAGATTTATGATGTCACTCCAGAAAATCAAGAAGGTTAATTCACTAACTGTTGTGCCCACGAAAAATTATCGTTCAGGGTCGAGCAGACCAGAGCTTACCTTCCCAGACAATTATAATGTTTAAAATGTTAACTGTTGTGCTGACGGGATAATATCGGTCAGTGGCAGGTAAAATTTTTCCTCCCAGACAATTGCGATGTGCAGATCGCTAACCGCTATACCAACGGGAGTCGATGAGGAAATATCAGCCAAGGGTGTGCTAAGTTTGTTGACGGTAATCATGTAAAGTATAAAATAAAAATAAGGTTAAGATAAATGTATATATGATATTAGTGTCTGTTCATTTAGAAAATGTCATTAGCAAATATCATATTGCATATAAACAAATATCAAATTGTTTACAAACATATTTCAGATCGTTTATAAGCATATATCTGATTGCTTATAAATAAATATGAAAAACCAGTACAGTATATGATTTATTATAGACACGCAAACATATTGTACTCTTTTCCTTGGATTATTGTTGTTTAGTGGTGTGGTTACTCTTCGATTATCTTTATATAATTTATTATGTTGTTTTAATATTATTTTTAGGTTTTAAACATATAAACAATATGAATAGAAGAGGAGAAAATGTGTACACACGAGACGAGAACAAATTTTTACTTATAAATTTTTATTATTTTATTTAGTTGGCTCTTTCATGTATTATTTGAATATTATATAGTTAGTAACAGAATTAAAATAGCACATATTTGATTTCCACCGTTTGACCGTCCGTTCTCATCTTAGTTAACTCCAAGCCTCAAACAGGGTCGTGATAGGGAGAATTGCGATCAAGGTGCGCTACAAGCAAGGGAAGAATTTGCAAGCAATTGAACAGCTACGGGAGATCCCAAGCAAAGCACGTGAGGTCTTTTCCATAAAAATAAATTAATTTATTTTATATATTTACATACTTTCTTATAGCTAATTTTTTTTTTCTATAACAAACTTTATTTAATTTTTTAATCTGATTTTTAAGTTTATTAAATATTTTCTTATTTAAATTTTTACTTGATGATAAACTAAGTTATTTTATTGATGGTCTATAACATACTTACAATTTCTTTTTTGTTTTATACATTTTTTATTTTAACGATTATGCCTCGCTTTGCCTCTCCAAGGCAAAATGACACAATTCTTGATTACTCATTTTTAAATATTACTTAAAATTACTCTATGCATAGATACCAGGAATTAGGGTTGTAAACGAGCCAAGCTTGTGCGAGCTCAGGCTTGGCTCGTGTTCGGCTCATTTGAAATAGCTCGTGTTTGAAATCGACTCGTGTTCGAAATTGGCTTGTGAACAGTGTGTTCGTGTTCGGCTCGATTTAAAAATTCGTGTTCATGTTCGGCTCAAAATTGGCTCGTTAAACTTATATTGAGAAAAATAGTTGTAAAATGTGGGATTCGAATATGGATCAAATATATACAAAAGAAGACACTAACCACATTACCACATAAGGTGTTATGATTTAAACTTATACATAAATATATAAAATATATTATTATATAAATAATATATATAACATATTGTTATATAAATAGTTATATAATTTTTTTTTAGCTAAAACGAGCCGAACACGAGAGAACAAAGAGTTGTTCGTGTTCGGCTCGTTTATAATTGGAGTTTTAAAAAATTGTTTGTGTTCACGAGTTGTTCGCGAACAACGAGCCTTTTTGACAGCCCTACCAGGAATTAATGTTGCTTCAATTCTATATAAAACAACTCTACTGTACGATCAAGCACAAGTTGCACCAAAATAAATCACATCTCTTGCACCTATATTGCTTGAATCAAGCATTAATCCTGACAAAAACTCATAGCATACTTGTAGTCAATGCTTCAACTCTAAACTCCTATAACCAAGTTTAAATCCCCCTTAGCATTCATAACTTTTTTTGCTTTATGTGCTTCTTGGAACAATTTTTACTACAAAACGAAATCTTATTTAATTCATCACTCTAAATTACATCAAAATGATTTGGTAACCTCCTTAAATGTGAATCAATTCTAAGACCACTTAGACAATCTTCATGAAAACTAAGAGAAGAAATGTCTACCCCACCCCCCGCCCCACTTGTCCCAGACTACCTAGCTTGTTGGGATATTTTTCGGAAAATCGTAGAAAGATAACTTGAGAAATCCTAAACAAAACTTAGAACATAAGCACACAAAATAATAAAACATAGAAAATGCAAAAACCACGGATATTTAACGTGGAAAAACTCAAAAAGAAGAAAAAAATTAAAGTACCACACCACACCAAGAAATTCACTGTGAAAGGAAGAAAATTGTAAGGATTACACAACACTCGAGCCATTCTGATCTTCTAGAACTCAAGAACGATGTCATTTCTCTTACGCACAAAAGAATTGTTAGAAATCCAACACAAACATGTAGCACCGCTTCGCACAATTTCCACGCACATCCCTCGGAGACGAAACACGAAACTTGAATTCTTGAACTATATAAATTTATTAGAGAGCCGAGTTTCTGAGCGCTCTAATCCAGAATGTTGGAAATGAACCTTCAGGTTGATGGGTTTCCGCTTGAGAACATTTATTCGGGCGCTTGCTCTACATCGGATTGTCCACTGCCAAGAGCAAGGGCACCCCTAGGGGCTTCTCCTTGCCAATCATGCTACATACATAACACAACTAACAATCAATGCTTAGTTTTAAATTCACAGGCCTAATAACCACCTTCTAGTTGATAATTAAGGCTTAATAAAAAAAAAATACACACGTGATTAAACCTCTTAAAAAAAGAAAAACAAAAACCCAATCATCAAACTCCATGCACTGCAAGGGCACATGATTGTGCTCCCAAGACGTCAACATTGATGATTACCGCTTGGCAAGAAAAATATCATGCATAATATACATATATAGCACAAGCCCGCAATATCAAATCTACTCAAAAAATTGATTCCTCAAACTCTAATCTCTCTAAAATTAACCTCTAGAGAAAGGCAACAGTGTTGTGCTCTTTAAACACGCAATCTTAATTAAATCTCTACAAATCCAAAAAACACATTCTAAAGGTAACTTAAAGGATATTGAAATCATACAACACAAAAATAAATAAATAAAAATTAAAAAATTAGAAAAGAGTATCCTACTCAACAATCTCCTATGAAAATTTTGTGCCCCAACTAGACTCTTGCTCATCCACAAACAAGAAAAATAGAAGCTCGCAACAAGAAAAATAATAAATCTTATAACATCAACTAATCGACCAGGATCAAAACTAAGACACTAATGGCTCATCGTGGAGGGATACCCATTTGATGATGCATATTGTATAAAAGTTAAGTAGTCTAAGAAGTTGAATAGACAATGAAGTAAAATATAAACAAAGGATGCAACAAACAATGAAACGATCAATAACCCACTCTGTTCTTCAATTGCATTTCTCCTACACTCCAAGTGCTTCACAATTGTGATTTAGGCTTGTAACATTCCTCCTTTTATAAGTTTCTCATTTTTTTTGTTCAAAAGTTTTTAGCTTGGCTCTTCTAATTTGTAATTATTGTGAAACTTATTGAGCTCTAATCTTTTTAATACCATACATTATTTGTCATTAAACATTTAGAAGCTTACCAAAGCCAACAAACACTTTTTTCTTTCTACACAGACTTCATAATGATACATGGTGGGGAAAGTAGATGCCCATTATATATTTACCTTGAACATTTAAGATCAAATAACACCAACATAGCAAGATTAATTCGTAAATGAATACCCCAATTTTCATCTCAATGATAACACTTAGAAATACGTTGTGATTGAGTATGGTTGACCCAAAAACTAACATGACTCACCCTAGCTTCGAGTCAAATTAGCTAGTTTAGGTCAACAAATTAGCAAAAGTCTAGCTCAAGTCTAGAATCTCAGCGCAAATAATAAACTAATATGCTCAAGTCATGCATACTTGAAGAATGCAAATTTCAAGTTGAACTCAAATCTTACCTGTTTATCCACTTTTACACCACCAATAAAAATGAATTAGTTACAAATATAGGTGCAATACAATGTAGATCAACCTCTCCACATATCATTTATTAATCAAACCTCCAAGCATCATATAAGTCCATATTTAGAATTAATAAAAATAGTTTTTTAAGTTCAATTAAATTCCAAGATCAAAATTCTTATCAAATAGATCATTTAAAATAAATGAAATTAGCCTATTTAAACCCTCCATCCTCAATATCAAAAACATATTTAAACCTCATATTTAGCATCATCAAATATAACCTCATATTTAGCATCATCAAATATTAGCATCCATCTCTACAATCACGAAAAGGTATTCAACTCACTATATGGTGATTGGTGTCTCAAGAAAATCACTCTCTCAGGCATTGATTGGTAGGGGTGATTTAGAGTCCCAAGTTTTGTCTTTAATTCGGCTTATATGTACTAAATACAGGGCAGGGTGGATATAATGGATTTACGATTTACAAATTTACCAAATCCTATCAACAGTAAATCCTACTTGCCGCCAAACACTCGCTGAGTGTTTTTGTCCTTTCTACGTCTTCCTCCTCTATAGTGACGCCTTTTCATTTCTTTATAATGGATGTAGGATATCAGAACAAGTCAGTTTGTAGAAGAGGACGTGGTAAAGTATCTTTAAAGTGCTGAAATGTAGCGTGTACACCATAGTACTGCCATTCTCGTTTAGAACTATGAAGCTATATTAGTAAGCTACACCAAGATGGTGTGGCAATAACACAGAAAGGCATAAACCTCCTACTTTTATTCTAAGGGTTAACCAATTCTGAATTGAGCTCAGTAGAAATACAATGCCCGATTATTATTATTAGCAATATGTTCAAAGGGTTAGAGCCTGCGAAATGGGCATTCCTACCTTCCCGCTAGAGACAGAACTCGAACAACCAGATGACCTAATTAAGACAACTAGGGTTGCAACATACGAACTCAACAAAAACAAGCAATAATCAAAACTAATCAGGAAAGACAGAAAGAGTTTTTTTTTTTTTTTTTTTTTTTTTTTTTATTTTGAATTGCCTCGTTGGTCTCTTCCGGCAAGTCCTGGAGAAGTCCGGGGGTCGATGAGGAGCCGACGGAGGAGAAATACTGCTGGAGCTTGTTGAGGTCGACAGCGAGGTCGACGCCGCACTGTGGGCAATTGAAGCGAGTGAGGCCATGGGGGACATTGAGTATGGCCTTGCATCGGGCACAGGGGAGCTGGATCTTGGTCGGATCGATGCCCTGCGCTGGCGGATTTTGACGGCGTGTGGCTCCTCCGGCCAACATGAGCTCGGGCGGCAGCATCTGCGGTAACTGGCACATGGGGCAGCTGAACTCTGTTATTCCGGGCGCCACCGTAAGGACCTCGTGGCAACGCGCACACCGAACCTGGCAGCCTCCAGCCATCGGCGGGGCGCGCGCGCCGGCAACGAAGGATGGCCCATCGGGTCTACGTTTCCCTCGCAACTATCTCTTCCCCTCCAGAAGCCTCTTCGCCTTCTTCTCTCTGTTGAGAAAGATTAGGGAGAGAGAGAGAGGAGCGAAAGCTTCGGGGTCGGGGTGATTTGAAAAGAGGATCGATTTGAAGTGAAAATAGAACGTCAGGTCGTCGGATCTTTAGTTTGTATATTTGCGGGCCTTTCTCCGTCATAGATATATACTTATATATATATATAT
>NW_018164520.1:550128-560499 GCF_001263595.1 Phalaenopsis equestris | reverse complement strand
TATATATATATTATAAACTTTTTTTTGCTCTTTCTAAAAAATTTATATTAATTTTCATGCAAAAAATTAATCATAAAAAATGAATTGAATGGTTTATATTGTTAGTTATAATTTTTATACGATAATTGTGGAGCTTTCAAATGGCCTTAATGATTATCACGTGGCTTCATTTGAGATAAATGAAGTTATAGATGGCTTTTCTACAATAAAAAAAACAAAATATTTAGATTGCAATATTTTATCATCAACGACCTATTTGATTTGATATTTATTTAAATGAGTTTGCATAAATGCATAATTTAACTAATTTGATATAGGTTTTATTAGTTTAAATTTGAAGTTTAGTTAAAACAAATAAAAATTAAATCGCAATATGTTGGTTGTTATGCGAAAGATAATAGTGTAGACGAAGAAAGTAGATTGTTTGCCTTAGTTTCTAATGAATATATATATGTGATTAGCAAAATACATGATGAATGTAGAACTTTAAACTTTATGCATGAAAATTAGGTGGAGAAATAGATTATGATGCATATGTCGGCATAGGGTATATTATGTTGATGAGAACGACATGATGCCAATAAGAAATTCAAAACATTGGTCAAGTGAAAGATAGTTAGATAATAGAGAATCATCAACTTAATATGTTGGTTACGGTCTCACAACAAATTTCAAAAGTTGAGTGTGTTTTTTAATAGAAAATTAGCGCTATGGTAAAACTTGGTCAAATGAGATCAAATAAAGAATGCTAACAAATTGCATATACTTTCATATTTGAGCAGCTTTAAGAGGAAATATCTTGATGTTGACAAGAAAATCACTTGCACTAAAGCCACCAACAAAATGCAACAATCGATTTGAAAGTTTTGTTGTGCTTCAAAAGATGCATGAGTTTCTATCTCAAACTAACTACTAAGAATAAAGAGGAAAATGCTTTGGATGGACTACATGAAATTATATTGATTTATAGAATGTATATGGTAAATAATATGCTTGTGGAAAGTGAGCTAAATCTATAAAATTTTAAACTTCGCTCTAATAAATTAATTTAAATTATAATAAATTCTCTAGTTTTATAGTGATTGTTTGTATCACAAGCTAATGTATGTTCCAAAGTGGATATTAAAAAAGATTTAATAGGCATGATAAAGTCAAGAGCGCTATCATCTTTTTAAGAGATGTATTCCACAAAATAAATAAATAAATAAATAAAGTTGCATATTGTTGACCGAAAACTTCGTCAATATATTATGATGATGAATGATAATATAGCTCAAGTTACGAACAAAATCCACCGCATATTTGTAGTTTTTGAAGAAAATAAAGTTTATTGAACTAAAGATAGAATTATCCATTATTATGGCTTTCCTCATAAAATGATTAATATGGAATATAATAAGTTAGCAAAGAATCAAACATTGGTTTAATATTTTCCCTCAAAAACTTAAGCATAAAAAGCTAGATGGATGTTAACGAGTTAAAATAATGATTTTGGCTATATAACTTAATGATAGATTAATTATTTGGATTGTAATATATAGTTAAATTTTAGATTCTAATCATGATGATTGTATTGATATTTTAAACTCATGTATTCACATGTTTTTTTGAACATACAAAATAGTTATGACCATACTAGGTTTATACCTAAATTATTGCTATATTTATTTCAAAATATAATCATATAAAATTATAATTTAATAGGTAAATAGAACTAATTAATTTTGATATTATTGTGATGTTTTTTAAATATTAAATACTCATACTGTTCAAATATTCACTTTTACTTAAAATATTAAAGACATAATGTTATCACTGCATTTTATTTATGTATAAGACTTATATCATACACCCATATAAATAGAAAAAAACAATTCATCATCATTTACTTTACAAACAATAAAAAAAAAAATCAAGTACTTATAATATACTACCAAAGTATATATATAACAAAGTAAAAAATTGTGTTTATTTTATAGACAGCTAAATAGCTCTTAATTATTCAAAATATTTTGTATCAATTATTGTATGTTGAATTCATTTACTTTGCATGGTTTTAGCAAATCAATGCCTCCTTATTGAGTGTTTAAAATAAAATTAAAAGGAAATGGATCAATTGTCATAAATAAAATAAATTTAACGGAAAAAATTAATCAAGCAGAAAAAAAAAATTTATTTATTAAAGTGACTTTTGCACAAATAGCTCTACTTGAAACTATTATTATCATTACTTGAAACAACATAACATTTACACCATAGTGGGTCACATCATATCGAATATATGACATACACTACTTAAGTTCTATTTGATTTTTTTTTTCATATACTTATAAACACATGACAACCGCTAATACCACCAAAACATCAAGAAATAAAAGTAGGCAATGCTATTGATATAACACTATAAAAGTTGACATACAAGTTATTAATATATATGGGTCTGATGATATATATGAGGTTCTTGGGACCATAAAGGTTGGATTATGTGTGTGAAACAATTTGAAGGCATAAGTGCCAAATGTTGTCAGTGAAGTAATTAAGATGTTTAAAGGCTTGAGGAAAAATTAATATGAAGTATTTTTAATATGTTATTTATTTCAATTGCCTTTTTAAGTATTTGATACTCCTAAAGTTGACATGCCACTATCTAAAGGTTGGCATATCTACTGCTAAAGTTGAATACAAGAAGCATAGAGTTGTTTTGCTTTATTCTTATGATTGCAGTAATAGTTTTTAAAATTTGAAAAATTAGTAAAAAGATACCAATACAATACTTGCATTATTTATATAATGAAAAATCATATCCAATATTCTAGAATAAAACATGTTGATATATGTTATCACTTCCATATAAATCATGTATCCAAAAACTATACAAATTTAATTATAGAAATAAAAAAATATTTTTAACAAATAGTTGCACAAAACCTCTAAATCATGACTGATTTAATGTATGGACATAATTAAGAGTCATAGACATATGCAAATAAATTATTTTTTTTCACAAGTTTGTGCTTTTTTTCGCTATTTTTGTTTCCTTTTTTCCTTTATATGTTTAGATGTTTGTCATTTATCACTTTTTATTTCATTCATATTTTATTTTTCATAAAATTATATTAGTGTTATTAAAGAAATGCCCTTATGATGATACAAGATAATATTGTAGAAATTAAATAGCCAAAAAATCAAACTTAAAATTAATAATTAAACATATGTTAATCATTAAATTATACAAATTACGTCATACGATGCAATCCTAGTCGTGTTCCTTGTTTTGTCAAGCTATTGTTACTAATAACATTGATCAATTACATTAATGCATTCAATTGTGTTGTATAATTTCATCCTTTTATATGATCGATATTTATCCAAACTAGCAATTAATAGTAGTTGGGATAATCAATAAAAAGTTAATCATATTGTTTAGTGGGTTCATGTAGACTAAAAAATTTTGATAAATACTATCTGCATTTCAACCATTCATTTACCAATACTCCTTCCTTGAACCCATTTCAGTATGTTAAACTTATTTTCATGTCTAGTAAGAAAGTAGAAAGGAACAATTCTTCATCATCCATTCCATGACATAACTAATATTTGTAGGATGGTGATGATGATGCATCATAAAAGTTATTTAAGAGATTATCCATCACTGATTTGCAATATAAACTATACAAACATCTCCCCTTCTATTTCTATAATCTTATTTGTTGGCATGCCACTTAATTTTTTTTTATTTCACTTACACTCTTATCATTTTCAACTTTTCATTGAATGTTTTACCAATTGTCATTAATGACAAATGCAACATCTTGTAATCTAGTGTGTGGCATAGTCAAGACAATATTTTTAATCAAGATTTGCACAAATGTCTACATTTATTTAATAATAATGATCATTTACATATCACGGCCATCAATACTATGTATAATCGGGCTTCCATAAATCAAGTCATATAAGGCCTTCTCAATCCCATCCTCAACTCTCATTAATAGTCTTAGGTAGAAAAGCTATCCAATATGTGTTCTGGCATAATTTTAACCCTAAAGCTGATGAATTTAATTATTTTACCCAACTCATTTGAATTTTTTGCCTACTACAAACATAACTACAATTGAATTCAATATTATAGATATGTCTATTCAATAAATTAAAAATTTTACTTTTACCCACTATCTTAAAGACAAGAAAAGTCATAACGAAGACAGTGTTGCATGATATTATGCATTTTTGTAGTAAAATACAATATGAGTTATCAAAACCAACATGGATGTATCCAAAGTTCATTCATTGATCAATCCTTTCATATTCTTTTCAGCGACCAGAAGTTTGCCATTACATTGATGACAGGGATGAAGAAGAAAAAGACAAAAAAGAAGAATTAGAAGAAATAACCACACCTACACCACCAGCATCTCAAGTTCCACTTGCCCATCTATCACATAAAGCCCCTAAGATGCTGAAAGTAACCAACTCTCTTATCTAGTGATCAAAACTGATGATCACATTGCATCAGAGAACGAGTAATGACAATGATAGCATCAACAAAATTAAAATAACAGACCTTGATTTCACAATTAGCTAATTTGAATTGAAGACTAGCCATATCATTCTCCATGTCCTAATAAAGGCCTTCCGAACTTTAGAGGATGTTTATCCTTTTTTATTTATATTTTATTAATATTTACTTTTGTACTTGTATGTACATCCATTCTTTTTTAAATATCTAAAGGGGAAGTTATTTGTTTGATTTCTTTTAGTTATGGTTAGTAGTTTGTGTATATTTTATATTTGTGTATTTTCTTAGTTTCTTAAATTTTAAACTTTTTAGAAATATAATCATTATAATTCTTTGGATGTTTTATGTATATATACCTCCTATTATTTTGTCTATTATTTGAACCTAAATACATTGATTTTAGTAACATATATATGCTTTAACATTTATCATCTATGAAATAAAAAAATTAACATGCATAAGATTCAAGCGAGGTTCTCCAACCCAAAACTTATATGAATAGCCAACATATACTTGTTATCATGCAAAAAAGAGGGATTGTTTACCCCATTTGTCCACACTTGTATTACATTATTTTGATGTTCACAAATACATAAATCCTCCTTGCCTCCAATATCTCACACAAAGGCATCAAACCCTCTCCTTCTCCCATGTCGTCTATTCGAACCTTAGTCCAACCCTAGTTCAATGCATAATTACCAGAGTTTCAAATCAAATTCGAATGACTTGTGAATCCACAGCATTCAATCCATTAATGTAAGAGATAAAACTCTCATTAAGATTAACTCCACTACCACCCAATTTTTATGTATTTACATATCCAACACATGAACTTTACCTTTTACATTATAACACCTAAATCTTTCATATCACATTACAAATATCAATTATCACCTTTTTTTTTTTACTTTTTAAGTAGTGAAATACATCTTTTCATGCAAAGGTAAGGTAGCATGTATGCAAATTCTCTCTCTCTCTCTCTCTCTCTCGTAGTGAAATACACCTTTTCATGCTAAGGTAAGGAAGTATGTATGCAAATTCTCTCTCTCTCTCTCTCTCTCTCTCTCTCTACATATATATATATATAGATGAACTATAACGTGATGGGGCAGCTAAATTCAGTGGCATTTTATCATTAAAACATTAAATCAACCCAACATTTTACGTAAGCTGCAACAGAAATCAAAGAGGCAGAGGGCCATAAACTATTCTTACATCGCATGTTCTGTACAGCAATCAATCCTCCTGAACGGAAGATGAGCGAGTATCAACCCCTTTTAAGATATGTAAGCCTTCACAAGCTCAGTGTAACTGCACACATAGCCGGTCCTCGGGCATGTAATGCTGCCATTGTTCTTCTTCGCCATTTCTTCAAGCGCCTGCAATGAGATAAACAAAAATAGTGAAATTTTAATTGGAAGATTTACATTATATTTACATACCTTACACCTAAACTTCAATTATCCATATAAACTACCAATACCTATGGATGAAAAGGTGCATCTCACCCTTTTAGAGTTAAAATAGTGATATTTTTATGTGATATGAAAGACTTGCATGATAAAAACGTAAAAAATAAAGTTTTGGTGTTATATATGAAAATACATAGAAATTGGGAGGTATGCATTAAATGCCCCTTTTTTTAATATTGTTTCTCAAGTAAAGTGCCAAATAGTCCCCGCTCATTTATATGGCGCCGTTTTAGTCCAGAGTTTTAAAAGTGTCAAAATAATCCTGAATGAATTTAAAATTGAGCTATAATTGTTTTCTATGGAGACTATTTCAGCACCAATTTAAAAAATCTCGGACTAATTCGACACTTCTATAACCTTTGAGACTAAAATTGTCCATATAAATAATCGGAGACTGTTTTGACACTTTACTCATTTTTTAACTTTTTTGAAGAAGTAATAGGATATTTAAGAGTTTTTTATGGACCTTTGTGCTGTAGACATAGCCATTTGGCAGTACGAGGGGCGGGTTCTCCGAATCCATGACTTCTCTAGTTATGTAGCAGACAAGTTTAGAATGGTGTTGCTTTGAGAATGGCAGCGGTTCCGCAAGTTTTCGGAAGCTATCCTGCGAGAGCGGGTCTTCCTTAGGGCAGCCTTCCTCGTAGCAGAATCTTAGCAGTGTGGTTGAGGATGGAGATACGGGAAACAATAAGCATAAGGGAGAAATTTTGCACTTTGCTCATTTCATGAAATCTATGTTTTATGAGTCTTTTTGCAGTGCTTATAAATAATAAATAAAAGAGCTGAAAATGTAAGTATTGGTTGGTCTACAAGGATACGGGGTCTTTAGAGCAGACAAGCCTGCCTGCAGATATATGTTCAGCAATGGCTCAACGGTCATGCCAAACAATTTATAAAATTCCTGCTTAAATTGCTCAACGAGATTGTTCCATTGCTTTGCTTCAAACAAAACCTGATCCAGACCAGCCAGAAAAAATATGTTATGAGAGAAAATCTAGGAATACAAGCATTTAATATTGGAAGAGCATGAAGATAATTTCTTATAGAAACTCGCAAAACAGAACAAATTAGTTATTTTCTCATTCCTTGCATGAAAAATTTGCCCCAAGTAAGGGATAATACATACATAGCACTCGAAATGTAGCTATTTATAAAATTAGAACCTATCAAAATGATCGAGAATTTAATAAAAATGAAAAGTATGGGCTGGGGTTTTATAGTGAATTTTGATTTTTTAGTGAGAATATAAAAGATGGATGAAAGACGGAGCTAGATTTGTAAATAGCAATGTTTTGAGTGATATGTATGTAATTGCCCATATAATTTTTTATTTATGTATTAAGAGACCTATTTTATCCGAAAAATTATAGTAATGACTCTAGGGGTTGTTAAAAAGTGCAATAATTGGGATGGGGCTTTAAAGATAATTTTTTCCTTTTTCATGATATTTGAAAATGGATTTTATTTCTTTACCAGGAGATGAAAAGTATGAAGCAAAGAAAGATGACATTAATTAGTTTCCTAAGTTTTGTTCTACTTTAAAGATAATAATACTAAAAAGGAAGGGTTTTTCCTTTTTCTATATATTTGAAAATTTAAAATAAGGAAGTAATAGTCGGTTAATGAGCAAGCTCTGATTTATAAACAGGTAGTCAGATAAGCTTCACAAACCAGTTATATAAACTACGATTAGCTTTAACTCGTCATATTATGAACCGGCATATTTAAAAACAATAAAATAGTAACCTTTCAATAAATATCACAAATCAAAATCTTTAATATAAAAGTTATGTAGAAATCTCTCTCCCATCATTATTTCCATGAATACATAGCATTAACATATAGAATTTGCTCCATCTTCCATCTTTCAAAAGACGACAAGCCATTTCATCTTTTGCCTTGAACTCAGATCGAGCTCTAGCTGCATTAACAAGGTCGCCTCAAGATCCAGCTGAGAGAAACTTGAGGTCAAACAACCCAATTAAACCCCTAATTTAGATTAATAACTACAAGATTCTGGCTCTAGGATACTAAAAATCACACATGAGATTTATAAGTCAAGGTACCTCATCTCTTAATTTTCTACATTTAAAAAAGAAATTTGTAAAATCAAGATGAGTATAAGGAATTAAAAATTAAGACTTATGATTTATTTATAGAGACACATCAGCAGGAAGCCTCTTCTTTGTGCAAAAGAATTGTGATGACTTGGTGGTAAAGGTGAGAACGACTAACCTTAAGGGACTATTGATTGGGATTAAGTTAAGCTTAAGCCAACTAAAGCCTTATAAGCCCAACAAAACAGCCCAATTTGTCAAATATTAAGTTTGGTGATGTTACCTTACTTTTCAGGGATTGAATGCAGAAAAAATAAGTTTAGCTTATTTTCTCTATCTTCTGAGATCTCCTTTGTTCCTATAATGATTACCCTTGTTGCTGGCCTATGCTACTCATGATTGCCTTAATTGAATGTTTACCTCCGCCACCACTCATTAGCCTCTTTGAGTTATTGCAAAATATGTAATCATTTGAGCCTCTTTTCTTATTGGAGAGGTTGTGATAACATCATGTGAATCAGCTTGCCTAAAGTACGGATCATAAAACCAAGCCTTGCAGGTAATTTTAAAGACGAAAAAAGAAGACCTAAGGAGGGCTCGCCATGAATCTAGACTAATAAAACTTGGAAGCCTTTCAAACAAATAGGGGTTGAAAATCTCAATACTCCTATTAAAGTTTATAATGATAGTTCAAGTAAAGATGCATTAATGGGCTTCCTTTAACCTAAAAGTTGTAAGCTTTGCTTCTTGAGTTAAGAATCCAAACAAACTAATCTATCCAATTGGCCACCTCACATAAATAAATAAGGTCGCAAGGCCCATCATTAGCTCCTCTTTATCCTTGAGGTTGCAAGACCCGCATAAACACCTTCTAACGGCTGGCAAACATAACCCTCAAAATAAGTAATTCATGGGCCTTCTGATGGATGTAAACCCAAACAGAACTAAACTTTGGCAAATTCTCGTGCTAACAAAAGGCCGCCAAAGCAAATGAATCCTCAAGCCTCCATACAAATATAAGCCTCAGCAAAAACAAAAAGGGGGAAAGATCTCATGTTAATAAGAGTTAAATAATTAGACTGAACTCACCAACAAAAACCTTCATGTATGTCTAATACATGCTTCTTCTAAGTTCTAACTAAACAACAACTCATTGCTAATCACTGGTCGTGCCATGCCAACGAGCTCTTGGTCGTGCCATGCCAACGAGCTCTTGTCCGTCATGTGCAGTACCTCTTAACTACAAGTGACTGTACTACATGACTGAATTATTTAATGCAAATTAGACGACTTGCCCTCTGCTCATGATTAGGTTGATCTCACTTGCAAGCACATCCCTGACACATATATATCGACCCTGTTTGCTTGAGATACCTAAGAGGAGGCAACTTATGGTTATTAATCAAGCCCTGAACATTAGAGTTCAAATCCATCTGACATTGGTAGGATTGAGTCTATTTGTGCTAGGGGGGATAAAGTCAAGACATCCAAAAGGGGTACCTCTATTCTCACAATCATTCCCCGTTAATAATATTAAACAAAAAAATGCTATATTTTAGTTTAAAATTCAGCCCAAGTGAAGGGTGTTCTCCCATAAAAGAGAAAAATACTTCGCAATGTTGGTTGCGCCGATATAAAATTATTAATCCTAGGTTTAAATAAAGTATGGTTTACAATAAAAAAACTCAGGTTAACTTGTATATATGTTCACATCATTTTTAGTGAGGTATTAGTTCTTACTCCCAGAACCCAAAATCTAGCCTTAGGAGTTCTTATTGACTATCCTAGCAGACTAGCAATGGAGCCCACCTCAAGCAGAGCTTCGAGCCACTTCTTGACTCATTATTGTGAAGAACTCGCATGAGTGGTTCCAAGCACTCAATTTCTAGTTGCAAGGGCTAAGGACCAACATATAGAAGGCCTGAAAATGAGTTCCTACAGGATCAGACGGCCTTAAGTGAACCTTCCGTGACTCAACAACGCACTCGCTATATCACGCACGAAGTTGACACAATTTTTTTGTCCGACCGTCGGCAAACTTGTCTGGACGACTCCAGATGACGAAACGGGCAGCGCCGACGTGTCCGGAACGAAAGTTGACACAATTTTTTTGCCCGACCGTCGGCAAACTTGTCTGGACGACTCCGGATGACGAAACGGGCAGCGCCGACGTGTCCGGAACGTCGATTTTAGCTAGGAATGACGCCCATATTGCTATGGTTACGCACTTGCACAAATGACACTGAAATCAATGCACTATAGCGGGACGCGGGCCCGGGCTTTTCTATTAGCGGGACGCGGGCCCGGGCTCAACTCAGGT
>NW_018164520.1:540473-550028 GCF_001263595.1 Phalaenopsis equestris | reverse complement strand
CTCGCGCTCGGCTCTCCTCCCTCAGCATCGAAGCATGCTTGCTCCCCTCTCCACTGAACAGTCGCTTCGTTTCTTCCTCATCGGATCGAAGTTGTTCGTCTCCCCCTCTCTTCCTCAACATCGAAAGCTCCTCCACCTTCGACTCGATCCCGTCTCTACACCGAAAGCATTAGGCCCCTCTGCATCGTATTTGACTCCTTCCTCTCACGACGAGATTGGACTCCCCTTCTCCCAGAACCGAGATTCGGCTCTCCTCCGACCCTTCTTCACGAAACGCTAGGCGTGCCTCTGCCTCCCTGATCGAAGCTCCTGCTTGTCTCTCGCGCTCGATCAAAGACCCCGCTCGCCTTCCGCCCACTGCAAACCGAGGACCAGCTCCTCCGCTCGACCCCGCTCGCCTGCTCCTCCCTCTCGCCCGGGACAGAGCGGCCGCTTGATCCTGCTCGCCTGCTTTCCTCTGCGACTTGAAGCCTGCTCCCCTGCTCCTTTGCAAACCAAAACCATCGCCTGCTCCTCTCTCTCACGCACCGAAGTCTGCTCCCCTCTCTCGCTCGACCAACACCCTCTACAGAAACTTTGATCCACCTCTCTTATCCTCAGCTCCCGATTCCGTTTTAAACCATTGTTGTCCCAATTGAACTTTCGTAGAGTCGCGGCTATCGGTAGCAAGAAAGCACTGACGAGATCACGATGAACAGAGTCGAAATTCTTGCACTTCTCCCTTTCTATTCAGCCACTGTTCTTGCCTCAAGCAAGTTGTTGTGTATTTGGAAGGGCGCTTTACTCCACGACAGTTAGGGATTGATCAGAAAGCTGCTTCTTTTTGGTATGTGGTGGATTTCAATGATCATTTTTCAATATTGCCCTCTCGTGTTACTTTTTTTTACCATACCATTCAATTGAGGATACTAACAAATATGAACGATTGGCTTAGGGAAAAGTTCTTGATGCGCAAAATGAAGATTTTTGTTTGATAGTTGTTAGTTAAATTTTCACATTTTCAAACATAGACCCTAGCAAAGTTGGCTTATTGCACTATTATCTTGCTTCAAAATTATCTTGTTTCTGTTTGAGAAATTTGTTGTTGGAAACCTTTTGAGCTTCCTATCTGCAGTCAACATATTAATTGTTGCTCATGTTAAAGTGTCATTTTGGAGTTGTTGTTGGGAGGCTTTTTAATTAACTTCTAAAATTAACAATCCTTTTTCTGATTGTTATTTTACGCTGTTGTTGGGAGGCTTTTTAATTACTGTTTGAAGGCTTTCAAACTGCTGTTTAGAATACTTCTAAAATTGTTCTTCGAGACATGTTAAAGTGTCATTTTGGAGCTTTAAAAAGTTTTGTTTTGGAGACATGAAAACATTGTTTCAAGGTTGTTTTATTCACTGTTTCGGAGTCATTGCGGGTGTCGATTTGGGGTCATTTAAATGATGATTTGGGGGCAGTTTTGGGAATGATTTATGACTGTCTTAAACATCATTTTGGGTCTGATTTTGGAGAGTGAACACACTATTTTGGGCTGGATTTCCTAGCTGATTTTAGGGCATTTAAAATTGATGTCTTAGTCTTACAAGAGAGCTGTTTGAAGGCTTAAGCGTGTTGTGGGAAGCTTAAAAGTCATTGTATATGTGTTGTTTGAGGTTGACAGTCACTGTAGAATGTTGTGGGAAGCCTAAAAGTCACTCTATATATGTGTTGTTTGAGGTTGTCAATCACTGTAGAGTGTTGTGAGAAGCTTAAAAGTCACTGTATATGTGTTGTTTCAGGTTGTCAATCACCGTAGAGTTGCTGTCCGGAGTTCCTAACTGCTGACCGGAGTCGCAAGAAGCCTTAGAGTTGTTGTCCAGGGCTCCTAGTTGTTGTTTGGGTTCGTAGAAGGCCACATAGGTGTTGTCCACTAGTGTATGGGTTCGTAGGAGGCCACACAAGTGCTGTCAATCACTGTTTGCATTCGTAGGAAAACATACATGTGTTATTCGAGGTTCTAGATGTTTTCTGGAGTCGTACGATCACCGTATTCACTTGCTAGTTATTGTTACGACTTTTTCTGCTGCTTGCAGTTTTATTCTTTTCTCTGCAATTTATTTAAATTTTCTGCAAATTATATTATGTTTTGCGAGCTAAACATGTAATAGGAATAGCAACAGTAGATACGTCACGTACACAGGTATATTTTATTTGTTATTGTTTTATCATTGCAATTTTGCTCTACTCTAACATTTTATGCAGGTACTGATTATAATTTACTCTGAAAACAAAACAATTTTAAAAAATTAAACAACTTTTTCAAAAAAAAAAAACAAACATAACACTTTTGTTTGAATTTACGGGAATCCCTCGGAGGAGATAACCCACGGTTGCTAACGAGATCTCCCTGGTTTAAATGGGTCTCACAACTCAATTAGACTAGGTGAATTCGAAAGAAAACAGTGATATCAGAACGAGGGAACCGTGGGATCTTAACATATGTCGTTGTACTTAACTTTAACTCCCCCCATAATCACAACAAAACCAAAACTTGAAATACACCTGGTACAACCTTTTGAACCTTAGACTTTAGAACTGTTACTTCGACGAGGAGTTTAAAGGAACTTCATAGGTAGCGCGACAAGGAGCTTGGAGCGGACTACAAGTGAAGATGGTCGTCATTCTACAATAGCAAAACAAGTCTACACCAACTAAACTCTCTCTTTGGTCTAAATAGCAATCCCTAGGACTTCGAGGTAGCTCGCCTAGCGCGACGTAAATCCTCATACCCTCTTTAGGCACCTGTGCAACAATATTGTGCAGTGTAAGTCCTAATTCACTTTAGGTTCTGAGGTTGTTGTTCGTTACGACGATTACGATGTAAACTCTCTTATCTCTATGAACTATTTGCATAATCAGATATTATGCAAATGTAAGTCTCAAATAATAAAATTGGTAGGATTAAACACCTAAATAACATCGTCTCCAAAACTCAGCTACACATTAGAATAGTTTGGGAAGTCACCGAGGTTTTTCCTCAGGATCTGTGAGATCCCCTACCTTTCTTTCTTTTGGCTCTTGAAAATATTTGTTCCTATTTGAGTCACTTCCACTTCTCTTTCCACATCGTACCTTAAAAAAAACCTGAACTTTGAATTCTTGAAGACTAGAACTACTGATCATTATCGAGAGTTTTTTTAAGTGACTTCACTTGGGATGTAATTAACTATAGGGGTTTGCCTCTATACGGAACTTGGAACCCAACTAAAATAAACTTTATTTAATCTTTGTATTAAATAGAAGAATTTATCGGTCACATAAAATCGCAGACCAAATGGATGCCACAAATCTCTTATTTTGCAGGATTAGGTCTATTACTGGGATCTACACTTTTCTCGTGGAATGTGTAGTATTCAGGGTGTCAGCCACGATTATGCAAATTATTAGACTAATGAGATCCATTCGGTCTCATTTTCTAGAAAAATAAAACACTACTTTCAAAATTTAAACTATATACCTCTTATATTTAAATTAAATTTCAAAATTATTTTCACTTTTCAAAAAGTTGACCGATAATTTCTGGCGACTCCGTTGGGAACTAGTTCATCTCTCCATTTTGATCAAGAGGTTTTATCTTCATACATCGGTAGTGTGTCAATGTCCCTCGTAGATCAGACTACTATTCTTCCGTTGACATGCCTCGCTCATTTCTTTCTTGGGCAGGTATAGTCAACTCCTTTAGATTCTGAAGCTGTCTGTTTAAACATCCTTAAGTTGACTGTTTAAACATCCTTAAACAAAATGGCTCTAGAATCATTAGGATTTACTATGAGTTGGACCCGCAATAGGTGTGGTAGATTATGAGTGGTCTATCGAAGCGAGTCCAATACAAAGTTACCCCCTCCAAATCTTGGACCGGGTCCTATGCTTTATTCCTCTTCGATCTTGACTTGTTGTGAACTAGTTAACACTAAAATTTTACTCTCACAATCTTCCATTTAAACTTCAAACAAAATGAAATTTCATCAAAATTTAAAAGCGAAACAAATCACAAAATTTGAGAGAAGATTCACATGAATAAATTTCAAAGGATACCCAGTTTATAAGACAGGTGCCTTAACTTGAGTACTTTCGTTGAAATTACAAGGCTTTGGACATCACTGACTTTCAAAAATTTTTTCAAATGACAGGGACGATGTATTCACCAAAGTTGATCTTTTCTTTCGCCACTGGAATGGAGTTTGTTATTAGCAAGAGCGAGCTACCTAACTTGGCGGTCATTAAGTTTGGACAAGGATTCGAAGATACTGAAGTTAAGTTCGGGAATGTCGTTGTCGTAATGATGAAATCTGAAACGAACAAATCCACCGAGCCTGTTGTGGAGTTCAACCTGAAGTCTGCTAAGGAACTCCCCCCTCTGAAAAGAGTATTGATTGAAAAGAACACTGTTGTTGCTATAAAGTCTGTCGTTGGGAGCGTAGAGACCGCTTCTAAGACTATTTCTGCTTCTGGCACTGGATACACTGCTACTACACCAACTGTTTCACTAAACAAAAGGAAAGAGATTTTATACGAAAAAGTGTCAATCGATGCTTTTGCCCCGCCGTTTTCCGTAATCGAGATTGGGTCCAATTCAAAGTCCGTGCGACTGATCAAGACATAGGAAATGAGGCGCAACAAGAAAATTCTAAGGGCCGAGAAGGCGAAAGCCACAGAGTTGGCTACTACTGACGCCGCCCTGCCGCCCTCCGAATGGATGAAACAGGATTATGTGAGACCTCACCTCAACTCATGGGAATTAAGTTTCACCAATTGTCTGCTACCTACGGAGAGGATGGAGTCTATGGGGTTTCTACCATGGTACCGTCGTCATCTCTCCATAATAATCCAAAGTCAGCAATAACATTCAAGGAGAAATCTGAGAGAGTAACAACGGTGGATAAAGGTAAGCAGTCACTACAGATTCAAGTCAAGCAGCCGCAACAGATCTACCAGCATCTGCAACAGTATAACCGGCAATATCTGCAGCAGTACGATCTACAATATAGCCAACAATACATCCAACCACACGATCAAAAGTCATCCCAGCATAATCCATGCCGGATGGATGAAAATCCAACCACACGATCAACAGTCATCCCAGCATAATCCATGCCGGATGGATGAAAAACGGGGTCCATCTGCGACCAAACAATTGAACAAAGTATATTCTTTCAGAAAAGAAGTTGTTGCAAAGATATTCCAGAATTTGATTAAAAATCCCAAATTCAGATTACGAGAGTCAAAGAGGCCGAAAGAAGTAGACAAAAAAGATCATCCCAACTACTGCCCCTAGCATAAACTGCTTGGACACACTATAGAGAATTGTATCAGCTTCAAAGAATGGCTCGAGAAGAATTTCAAAAATGGGAACATAACAATCCCGAAAGAGTATTTGACAGAGCCTGAAAGATGTTTCATCAATATGATTTCGGTTGATCCAATTATTCCAATTGACTTCTACACGACTATACCAGTGCTCAACAATATAGATGAAACTCATTAAAAATCTCCAATTGACCTTAAATTTGACAAAGGAAGGTCGATCGAGGCTACGTTGGAAAAGCTTCGAGCCGACATTGTTCGGTTGTGTGAAGAACGAAGAAAAGATATAGGCGATGAACCCTATAATCTGTCAGATTATGTGATATAGGAATTTGCAGAAATCAACAATGTTGAGGCCAGAGCCACTTCACCCTTGCGCGATGCTCCTTTACCCGTTGAGGAGAACGCCGTGGATGAGTTACAAAGAGTCATTCAACAACATGATGAACAAATCAACCAGATGAAGAAATGATGACAGCGATGACCACCATTCAAGGACAGTCACAGTCACCATGAATGACAGCTCCAGAAGCAAGTCAACCAGAAATTGTTCATATTACAGATGAAAGAAAAGAGCTTACTTCTGCTGACAAATACCAACATCAGAAGAAGTATTCAGTCCAAAACATGATACAGGAAAAAAGACATTAAACAAATGGTGGAACAACAGGTGAGAGAAGTCCTAACTCAATCAAAAGAAGGGGCATTGATTCTAAAGGGTAGACTCAATCCTGAAGAATTTGATGATGTCCAATACCCCAAGGGTTTCGTACCACCGTCATTCAAGACATTTGATAGAACGGGAAACCCCCGATAGCATGTTGCACACTTCCGAGCAAAATGTTGCAACGCGGGAGTAATAATGCTTTGTTTCGCAAGTTCATTAGCAGTCTTTGGGAGTCGCTTTTGACTGTTATGCCGAGCTGCCAAATGCGAATGACTCGATAAAAACATTTGCAGAATTAGAAGACCTCTTTATTAAGCGGTTTGTTGGAGTTAAACATCATATCACCGTCAGTGATCTCGTGGTGGAGCGACAGAAGCCAGCCGAAATATTGATGGACTACATTCTGCTATGGAGAAATTTGAGCATGAAGTGTGAGCCGCAACTCCAGGAGCAACACGCAATCGAAATCCTTCTAAAGAGCATCCATGGTCCAGTGGTTTCTTACTCAAGGGATTCACCATCAAGACATTCGAGAAGTTGCTTAGTAAAGTTGGGAATCTTCAAGAAGAAGCTAAGCAACTGAGGGTTTTTGAGAAAACTGGGAAGCTAGAGCCATCGAAGACATCTGCGAAGAAATTCAGGACTACTTTTGTTGTCCGTATAGCTAGAGCCATCGAATCGACAGATCTAACAACGTCCTCAGCAGAATGGTCAGCTGTCGTTTCAGCAAAGGTCCTATCAAACAGGTGGAGAGAAACACCCGAACATAAAGAATCGTTTGAACAAAATGTATCCTTTCAAGGATGAGGCGGTGGAACAATGTTTCAGAATTTAATAAAGAAACCTGAGTTCAAGCTCTCTGAATCGAAGAAACCAGACGAAGTTGATGAAAAAGATCATCCGAGGTACTGCCCATATCACAGGCTGATCGGACACACCATAAAAGATTGTTTCACTTTTAAAGATTGGCTTGAGGAGAACAATAATGAGAACATAGTAATCCCAGAAGAATTTTTTAAAAGAACCTGAAAAAAAGATTCTACCAATATGATTTTGGTCGATCATAGTGTTCCATTTGACTCCGATACAGCTGACAAATAATATATTGTATCTTGATCACTATTGTACTACTTTTGTTGTCGAAAGGAATGTTAGTGATATCAATGTTTGTCTGTCTCTTCCCTCCCACTACAGTAAAATAATGAAAGAATTTTTTTTTCAGAACTGTTCACTGTTTGGAAATACGGTTAACAAAATAATCAAAGTCCATCAACAGGACAATCGAGAAAGGAATAATCCAAAATAAAAATTCCAGCATTGTGATAGAAGCAATGATTTCAGGGGAAAATTAAATTAATGACATAATAACTAGGTCTTTCACTTTAAAGACTTCAGACTGGGTCCTAAGTAAATTTCAGAGTACAACAACATGCTTAAAATACGAATAGTTGACTAAGGATATCACGAGTCTTTTAATCTTCGTACAACAACGTGCTTAAAATACGAATAGTTGACTGAGGATATCACGAGTCTTTTAATCTTCAGCCAAGTGACTAGGTCCTGACTTTGATTAAACTATAATATCTCAGAATTCATATTGAGAGGCATTTTAGGAATTACTAATTAAGTGAGATTGGACATTCAAAATATTTTTAAAAAATATATGTTCTACCAGATATAGTAATTCTCAGAAAACAAAAAGAGCAAAAGAAAATGATTAAAAAAAAAGATTTATGTGAAAATCACCCTGAAAAAAAAACGAAGTGGGCGCAAAAAAAAAATTGGTGTTTGAGCTTAGACATTCAAAAGAATATTTAAATGTGCTCTGTCAGATATCATAATTCCCAGCAAAAATAAAAAAGGAGATAATAAATCAAAGAGAAAAGATAAATTATTGAATGTCTCTCTGAGAAAAAACTTGAGGTTGACATATAATAAAAAAATTGGTGTCTGAATCCTCCCTTAATAAATAAGACTTGAAATGTTTTCTTAAGAAAATTCTTCCGATATTATATTCAAGAAAAAGTTTAACGAGTTTGGGTCTCTTGGTCGACTATTAATTGGCTCAGAAATATCTTTGGAAGATAAAAAATATTCTAATCACATGAATAAATATTATGAGATCTACTTAGGCCCAGAAAGAAAGAATTAAAGTAAATAGCTATGTTATTAGCAAATTAATGAAAATTCTACCTTGAAGTCATATCTTTCAATGCCCAGAAGACTCAACCCCGACATCAATTCAAGAACGTCAAAACGATTCCTCAAAGCAACATGGACAATCTTTACACAAATCAGTGACGAAGAAATGACATCAACTATAACAACGATACAAGGTTGCAACCTCTCGAGCTGACATCCTTAGAAGTAGCACATCTTTATGCGTACTTGAAAGAATAAAATTCTGACAGTACCTTAAAGAATGAGTTATTTTTGCACGTCTTCAGTCAATGGATAGTACATTGAGAAGTACTATGCATTCCAATGTTTCAAAAATAAAATTTTGTTCGTAGAAACACGAATGTTGCATCTGTCTAAAACTAGGTCCAAATCTTAAAACAAATGCAACAAAATAAAATTCAAGGTCAAATAAATCTCAACATCAAAATGAAATGAAACACAGCACCGACCTAAATAAGCAAAACAATAAAAATCAAAATTTTGAACATCACTTCAAATTTCGACCTGATCAACTTGAGCCTTCTCGACCTATCACCAGCGTCATTTCTCTTGGCCCGAAGTTTCCTCCCACAGGAAATCTAGCTCCTATTGTTCGTGTGAATAAGGCTTGGCTGGTTCTACGGAACCACATCTCTTATTGCATGAACATTTTCTTCGATCGTCTCTTAGGGATTGATTTAAGTCACCGACATTCTTTCCCAATGTGACCGACTTTTTCCTGAGATTTGGCGTAATTTCCTCGATGGTTGTCATTTCTTAACTAGATCTAGTTCGAATGTAATGTCCCGGCGATTGTCTGAACTGGTATAGTTTCTCCGCACTTTACAAACTTCTACAAACATTCTCCACACTGCATAAATTTCCACAAATTCCACATAAAATTTCACAAAATTCAATGTTAACATTGCAAATCTCTGCACAAACATCTCAATAAAATTCTGCACTGCATAAATTCCCACATGCATTTTTCATAACTCTCATAAATTCCACAAGTTCCATAAGAATTTCACAAACTTCTCACAATTTTTTTCACAAATTTCGAATTCAAATCTCTGAGGAACGGTGTAAGACCCTCTTCAATGGATGTTAAGGCTTCATACTCCTCCTTGCCACTTTGGTTGGATGTAAAGCCCCATTAAGTGGATGTTAAGGTTTTCCTTCCTAATGTTGTCTCCAAATTCAAACTTTTGCGGAGTGGAATAAGACCCCCTTCAATGGATATTAAGGTTTCCTACTCCTCTTTGACTCTTAGGTTGGATGTAAAGCTCCCTTAAATGGATGTTAAGGTTTTCCTTCCTAATGTGACCTTCAAATTTCAAATTCCCGAGGACCGGTGTGAGGCCCCTATATGGATGTTAAGGCTTCCGATTCCTTCA
>NW_018164520.1:529428-540373 GCF_001263595.1 Phalaenopsis equestris | reverse complement strand
TCCCTAAATTTTCCGCATTCATGATATTTCCTAAAATTTGGTATGCATTCTGTGTTGGTAGCTGTCTCCAAATTTTGGCATAAATCCTGTGTTCGTGGCCAAGTACTTCCTTTCTCAAATTGATCTTCTCACTCAATTAAATTTACAACAATCAAACGACGCCAACCTATCGCGAACCCCTTCATCTCTGGCGGAAACATTTGAAAATCTTCAGTACACTCTTGTCTATGGATTGGTAATCCCCCAGTGGAAAGTCCCAACTCAAATTTGATTTTGATTCTGAATGGATTCATTTTGAGTATGGTGTACTTAGATGGTTCTTTTGATCGTGTTCATCACTTCGGTCAACACCAATACGTGCGGTGTACTTGTTCCGCACGTCATACCTATTGGGGGTCCATTTGTTGACCTAATTTTAAGTGAGGTCTTAATTTCTTACTCCCAGAACCCAAACTCTAGCCTTAGGAGTTCTTATTGATCATTATAGCGGACTAGCAATGGAGCCCACCTCCTGTAGAGCTTCGAGCCACTTCTTGACTCAATATTGTGAAGAACTCGCATGAGTGGTTCCAAGCACTCAAATTCTAGTTGCAACGGTTAAGGACAAACATATAGCCGAAAATGAGTTCCTACAAGATCAGATGGCCGTAAGTGAACCCTCCGTGACACATCAACGTACTTGCTACACCACGCACGAAGTTGACACAATTTTTTTTGCCCGACCGTTGGCGAACTTGTCCGGACGACACCGGATGACGAAACGGACAGTGTCAACTCGCCCGGAACGTCGATTTTAGCTAGGAAAGACGTTTATATTGCTATGGTTACGCACTTGCACAAATGACACGGAAATCAATGCACTATTTTTTTATTAGCGGGACGCGGGCCCGGGCTCAACTCAGGTTCAACTCGGGTTCGACTTGGGTTGAACACGGGCTAATCACCCCAGCTCAAATATTTTCAAAATTCAAATTTTAAATTTCAAATTGACCATTTAATCTCACATTAATTTGGTCAAATTGAAATTTAATATTTGTCTAACGAACTTTCCCCCGCATGGAAGGTGTTTAATTTGGTGCTTAACCAATACTCGCGTCTATAACTTTATGGCTCGATCCCGCTCCTAAAAAGGGCCCTCTTCTCTTCTTTCCCTCTAAAAAAAAAACTTCTCATTCGCTCCTTCCCCTCTCCTGCTCGCGCTCGGCTCTCCTCCCTCAGCATCGAAGCACGCTTGCTCCCCTCTCCACCGAACAATCTCTTCGTCTCTTCCTCATCGGATCGAATTCGTTTGCCTCCCCCTCTCTTCCTCGGCACCGAAAGCTCCTCCACCTTCGGCTCGATCCCGTCTCTGCACCGAAAGCATTAGGCCCCTCTGCATCCTCCTATTTGACTCCTTCCTCTCACGACGAGATTCGGCTCCCCTTCTCCCGAGACCGAGATTCGGCTCTCCTCCGACCCTTCTTAAGGAAACGCTAGGCCTTGCCTCTACCGTTCGCTGGAGTCCCCTCTTCCTCACGCAACGCAGAAGAGACCATGCTCGCCTTCCGCCCTCTGCAAACTGAGGCCCCGCTCCTCCACTCGACCCCGCTCGCCTACTCCTCCCTCGAGCACGACAGAACAACAGCTTGATCCCGCTGTCCTGCTTTCCTCTGTGACCCGAAGCCTGCTCCCCTGCTCCTCCTTTGCGAACCAAAACCATCGCCTGCTCCTCTCTCTCACGCACTGAAGTTCGCTCCCCTCTCTTGCTCAACCAACAACCTCTCACGCTCGGCATCCCATCCCCCTCTACAGAAACTTTGATCCGCCTCTCTTATTCTCAGCTCCCGATTTCGTCTTACTTAGGGATTGATCAGAAAGCTGCTTCTTTTTGGTATGTGGTGGATTTCAATGATCATTTTTCAATATTGTCCTCTCGTGTTACTTTTTTTTTACAATACCATTCAATTGAGGATACTAACAAATATGAATGATTGGCTTAGGGAAAAGTACTTGATGCGCAGAATGAAGATTTTTGCTTGATAGTTGTTAGTTAAATTTTCATATTTTCAAACATAGACCCTTGCAAAGTTGGCTTATGCCACTATTATCTTGCTTCAAAATTATCTTGCTTCTGTTTGAGAAATTTGTTGTTGGAAACCTTTTGAGCTTCCTATCTGCAGTCAACATATTAATTGTTGCTCATCCTTTTTTTGATTGTTATTTTACGCTGTTGTTAGGAGGCTTTTTAATTGCTGTTTGAAGGCTTTCAAACTGCTGTTTAGAATACTTCTAAAATTGTTGTTTGAGACATGTTAAAGTGTCATTTTGGAGCTTTAAAAAATTTTGTTTTGGAGACATGAAAACATTGTTTCAATGTTGTTTTATTCACTGTTTCGGAGTTATTGTGGGTGTTGATTTGGGGTCATTTAAGTGATGATTTGGGGGCAGTTTTTGGACTGATTTATGACTGTCTTAAACATCATTTTGGGCCTGTGCCTTCCGCCCTCTGCAAACCGAGGCCCCGCTCCTCCACTCGACCCCGCTCGCCTGCTCCTCCCTCTCGCACACGACAGAACAACAGCTTGATCCCGCTGGCCTGCTTTCCTCTGTGACCCGAAGCCTGCTCCCCTGCTCCTCCTTTGCGAACCAAAACCATCGCCTGCTCCTCTCTCTCACGCACTGAAGTTCGCTCCCCTCTCTTGCTCAACCAACAACCTCTCACGCTCGGCATCCCATCCCCCTCTACAGAAACTTTGATCCGCCTCTCTTATTCTCAGCTCCCGATTTCGTCTTACTTAGGGATTGATCAGAAAGCTGCTTCTTTTTGGTATGTGGTGGATTTCAATGATCATTTTTCAATATTGTCCTCTCGTGTTACTTTTTTTTTTACAATACCATTCAATTGAGGATACTAACAAATATGAATGATTGGCTTAGGGAAAAGTACTTGATGCGCAGAATGAAGATTTTTGCTTGATAGTTGTTAGTTAAATTTTCATATTTTCAAACATAGACCCTTGCAAAGTTGGCTTATGCCACTATTATCTTGCTTCAAAATTATCTTGCTTCTGTTTGAGAAATTTGTTGTTGGAAACCTTTTGAGCTTCCTATCTGCAGTCAACATATTAATTGTTGCTCATCCTTTTTTTGATTGTTATTTTACGCTGTTGTTAGGAGGCTTTTTAATTACTGTTTGAAGGCTTTCAAACTGCTGTTTAGAATACTTCTAAAATTGTTGTTTGAGACATGTTAAAGTGTCATTTTGGAGCTTTAAAAAATTTTGTTTTGGAGACATGAAAACATTGTTTCAATGTTGTTTTATTCACTGTTTCGGAGTTATTGTGGGTGTTGATTTGGGGTCATTTAAGTGATGATTTGGGGGCAGTTTTGGGACTGATTTATGACTTTCTTAAACATCATTTTGGGCCTGATTTTGGAGAGTTTACACACTATTTTGGGTTGGGTTTCCTAGGTGATTTTGAGGCATTTAAAATTGATGTCTTGGGCTTACTTCGACGAGGAGTTTAGAGCAACTTCGTGGGCAGCGCGATAAGGAACTTGAAGCGGACTACAAGTGGAGATGGTCGTCATTCTACAACAGCAAAACAAGTCTACACCAGCTAAACTCTCTCATTGGTCTAAATAGCAACCCCTAGGACTTCGAGGTAACTCGCCTAGCGCGAGGTAAACCCTCATACCCTCTTTAGGCACCTGTGCAATAATATTGTGCAGTGTAAGTCCTAATTCGCTTTAGGTTTTGAGGTTGTTGTTCGTTACGATGTAAACCCTCTTATCTCTGCGGGCTATTTGCATAATCAGATATTATGCAAATGTAAGTCCCAAATAATAAAATTGGAAGAATTAACACCTAAATAACATCGTCTCCAAAACTCAGCTATACATTAGAATAGTTTGGGAAGTCACCAAGGTTTCTCCTCAGGATCTGTGACATCCCCTACCTTTCCTTCTTTTGGCTCTTGAAAATATTTATTCTTATTTGAGTCATTTCCACTTGTCTTTCCACGTCCTACCTTAAAAAAAAAACCTGAACTTTGACTTCTTGAAGACTAGAACCACTGGTTATTATCGAGAGTTTTCTCAAGTGACGGGAGATGTAATTAACTATAGGGATTTGTCTCTATAGAGAACTCGCCTAGCGCGAGGTAAACCCTCATACCCTCTTTAAGCACCTGTGCAATAATATTGTGCAGTGTAAGTCCTAATTCGCTTTAGGTTCTGAGGTTGTTGTTCGTTACGATGTAAACCCTCTTATCTCTGCGGGCTATTTGCATAATCAGATATTATGCAAATGTAAGTCCCAAATAATAAAATTGGCAGAATTAACACCTAAATAACATCGTCTCCAAAACTCAGCTATACATTAGAATAGTTTGGGAAGTCACCAAGGTTTCTCCTCAGGATCTGTGACATCTCCTACCTTTCCTTCTTTTGGCTCTTGAAAATATTTATTCTTATTTGAGTCATTTCCACTTGTCTTTCCACGTCCTACCTTAAAAAAAAAACCTGAACTTTGACTTCTTGAAGACTAGAACCACTGGTTATTATCGAGAGTTTTCTCAAGTGACGGGAGATGTAATTAACTATAGGGATTTGTCTCTATAGAGAACTTGGAACCAGGTAAAATAAACTATTTAATATTTGTATTAAATAGGTGAATTTATCGGTCACATAAAAAATTCGCAGACTAAATGGATGTCACAAATCTCTTACTTTGCAGGATTGAGTTTATTACTGGGATCTACACTTTTCTCGTGGAATGTGTAGTATTAAGGGTGTCAGCCACGATTATGCAAATTATTGGACTAATGAGATTCATTCGGTCTCATTTTCTAAAAAATTAAAACACTACTTCCAAAGTCTAAACTATTTACCTCTTATATTTAAATTAAATTTCAAAATTATTTTCACTTTTCAAAAAGTTGACCGACAATATAATTTACCTCCCAAAAAAAAAACACTTTATTTTCTCATCATAATGAGGAGTCTTGAGGGATGGGGTGACTTTTATAAAGCAATCAAAAAATAAAAGAAGAAAAATATCTAAAATGACAAAGTGATTAATATTGGATCTTTCGTAAAATATAAAAGGAATCATCTTATTCTGACGATCAAGATCTGATCAGGTGTCACTAAGGATCATTTCAGTTCACTTTTAGAACAGCAATGTGAGAGAGAGATGTTAAGCCATTTTTAATATAGCCTAAAACAACACAAAATGTGATCACCTCGTAGATCTTCCATTTTTTTTTAAGTAATCAAATATCTTACAAAAAAACAATCAGAATAAAATGGTACGTATGATTCATGCATGATGCATTGAGAACAGATTGACTGGAGATTAAAATAAAAAAATAGTAAAAAGAAAATAGAAAAATATAGCACTTTGACCAGCTGCAAATGTCAATTATGATTTGACATAAAAACAAATGAAAGCATGCCTTTACTACGTTAAAAAAATCAGGGCATTTACATTCATAGCACATAATTCCTATTTATTTACATATCTAACACCTAAACTTTATTTTTTACAGTTATACCACCCAAATCTTTTATGTCACACCAAAATAAGACCATTTTAAGTTTTAAAAAGTAAATCCACCTTTTCATGCATAGCTAAGGCGGCATGTATGTAAAAAATGAAGTTTAGGAGTAAGATATGTAAATACATAGGAATTGAGTGGTATGTACGCAAATCTTCCAAAAAATTTGCATGCCTTCTTCATTGCTGATAAAGAAAATGAACAAAACATGGATAGTACTTACACTGTAAGTTGCACATTCAGTATTACTTCTGAAAGCCAAAGTGGCCATAGCCCGTTGCAGTTCTTTCATATGGGTAGCCGCCCAGGGTGCGAGAAACTTCCGTGCGTAGGCAATTGCTTTCAAGCTTTCATCAAGCCTTACAAGTTCTATAAACTCCTGATGCCTCAACAGAAATTCAAACCTGCTCTGCATTTAGAATTTGTATTATATTATTATAGGTTGGACTACTTAAAAGAAGAGGCATTTACATACATACAGCCTAATTTCTATGTATTTAGATAGCTAACACTGAAAGTTAACATTTTACATTTATACCGTTCAAATCATTCATATCACATCAGGTGGTGTGTATGTAAATATTGAAGTCTAGGTGTTAGATATGTAAGTAAATACATAGAAATGGAGTGGCATGCATGTAAATCTTACTTTAAAGAATAAGTATATTCCAAAAACGTCAAGCTGAAGAAATTTAGTAAGTAATGTTCGCTGATATTTGTGCTTCCTACTACTGATATGGAAGCTCTTTAGAAAAAGAGTATATTTTAGTTTACTGTGTTGAATGCTATAACTCATGAAAAAATCAGGATTCAAGACGAAGTGAATAAATGAAATGACCCTAAATTGGGAAGGAACAAAAGAAGTTGGTAATTAAAACGACAAACGTTAAGTATGGAGCGTTTACATACATACCACCCAATTACCACGTATTTACACATCTAACACCTAACTTTGATTTTTTACATTTATACCACACAAATATTTTATATCACATCTAAAATACCATTATTTTAACTTTTAAAATGTTAAATACAGCTTTTCACACATAGGAACGGTGGTATGTGTGTAAATATTGAAGTTTAGGTGATAGATATGTAAATACATAGGAATTGAGTGGTATGTATGTAAATCTTCCTAAATTCTCAGAGTTAGTAGACGTACAACATGGATAAGTACTGTGCAAATTTTAATTTGCATTCCAAGAAGACTGACAGCCTAATTTGCCACTTTCAAAGAGTGATTCTTAAAGTTAATCAGAAGAACATTATATAAGGACCAAACTTCAAAAAGAAAAGACAAAACAAAGTCACTTTAAAACAAGGACCCAAAACACAACAAAGCCATCCCAAAAATCTCACTGAAACAATTATCAACGGAGATAATAATGCAAACTTAAAATCCATATGCTCAAGCTTGTAGATCAACAATAAGTACATTGAAATTTATTTAAAAAAAGAAATACTTCAAATCCAGCACTATGTAGATTTAATGCTGCTAATTATTAGCTTTAATGCTTCAAACTTAATGATAAGAATGTAAATTAGTTATTTACTACGGTTAATTAACAATTGATACTACTTTTAAAATCCAGTGAACTTTAAGTCAGTAATGACACTTTTTCGCTGGTTAGTCTCTTGAGTTCAATTTCCAAAATACAATTTCTAACATTCAAGTACTATTAACCATTATGCAGTCCCAAAAAAGTAAGAAAATGTCAAAAATTCTAAAAATCAACCTGGATTAATTTTATTGAATACGGATTAGTGTAATAAGTACAGTTTCTAGTTCCTAATCTAAAACACTAGCACACATTAGCCAGGATTCTAGTCAGCCTAGGTCAATACCTGGGTTGAATTTCCAGACAAATCAAGTGTTTTTGGTTCTTTTATTTGTCATTGCATTTGAATTGATCATAAGGACATTAGAAGACAAAGTATTAGGTAAGGGTTTCAAATCGCGTTTATGGGTTAGTTCGGGTCTTACCCAAAATTGACCCAACCTGAATTTTAAATGGGTCAGAAAGTCCAACCCAAACCAAACCTGTCTTTAACCCGCTAACTCTAACTCGACCTATATAACACATTTAACATAAATCATAATAGCTATTCGTGCCAAATTTGAATTGATTTCAGGTCAATCTAGAATCAATTCTGTTCGCAAGTTAATTTTGGGTTTAGCAAGTTAGCTTCAAGTTAATTTCAAGTTAGAGGGTCAACCTGAACATAATCCAAAAGATTAAACGGACTGGGATTCCTATCCAACCCAAAAATAATTCGGGACACCCAAACCCAGATTTTTCGGGTCAGGTTTGGGTCACGTTAGCGTGTCAGGTTAGTTTTGACACCCCTAGTTGTAAGGATTTAAATTTCCATTCATTTACAGAATTTGCTATGCTATATCTTCTCAAGTAAAGACAAAGAAAAGCATTTTCAAGAACCATGACAAAAAATTATGAATCTCTCGGTAACTAATAAACAAAAATAAGAACTAAATTCAATACCTTGAATTTCTTCAATCTAGATTTGTTCTCCGCGCACCACATTAATGCAGGTCCTACTTCCTTGTTTTGGAGAGAAATTATCACCCGCTTGGCCTCGATGAAAACATCAATATCAACAAGATCCTGTAATAGAACACCCTTTAATGAAATATGAAATAAGTGTCTCTATGCTTTATTTATTGGGAAATGTGCCAAAATAGTCTCCTGACTCTTTGTATGGGGTCATTTTAGTACAAAAATCTAAAAAACCGACAATTTAGTCCCCAGGCTCTTTTAATAGGGGTTGAAATAATCCTCCCTGAAGAGTATTTTAACCCCAATTAAAAGAGTCTGGTGATTAATTTGACACGTGTGTAGATTTTGGAACTAAAATAGTCTCATATAAACAGTCTGCGGCTATTTTGACACTTTACTCATTTATTTATTTTTTGCGGGAATCAAACCGAAATCTCCCTTTTGGAGGTCAAGGGCAAAACCATTGAGCTATGTGCCCAGAAGTATAATTGTAATATGCAGCAAATATCTTAAGAGAAACAGTAAAATCATCATAACAAAGGAGTGTAATTTCATGAAAGAACTTTAAAAGTAAAAAAAAAAAATCTTGAAGATGTTAAGCATCAGTTAATGAATCCTTCTCAAACTAAAGAATTTGGAGGTCAAAACAAACCAAGAATTCCAGGACGTATATCCAAATTAACTTCATAACAGAAACAGGTGAAAGAGATCTCAGCATAACAGGCATCAAAGTAAAATCAGATTGAAGAATAACCATAATTTTCTATAAAAGATATAAAACATTAAGATTGAAATTATGCCATAATCTGCCTACACTTAATTTTAAACAAGAACTACAGTTACATAAAAGCATGTTAGTACACACTTGATCATTTCTTTATATTTTTGCCAAAGGAAGCTACTTTTGATTATAACTCTCAACAAGAGAAATTCCATGGAATTAAGAGTTCACAATAATATTCACAGGTTGAATATCAATTCAACTATTTCTTCTGTTGTAATTTAATTGATATTAATTGAATCAATACATTATCAAATAAATACTCATAAATGGAGTTTTATTAGAAGGTCATAACTCAAAAATAGTTTGGGTCCATTTCAATTCACGATAATATTCACAGGTTGAATAATTCAACTATTCCTTCAGTTGTAAATTAATGGATACTAATTGAATCAATTCATTATCAAATAAATCCTCATAAATGGAATTTTATTAGAAGGTCATAATTAAAAAATAGTTCATTCAAGTGTGGCTTGCCAAGATTTAACTTTGAGCAAGCTACAATAGAAAAGAAATACACAAACAATATACTTTTTATGAGCTTGAAATTAGACATTGGCTCAGTAACCCCTTGTAAAATTATTTCTACAAAAAGCACAGTAAGATTCTTTCATTCCAAGTTTCATGCACAATATGTCTTCCACTTCACTTTTCAAAATATTGTTTTCATTTATATGAAAAATGAGCATATGAATTGAATATAGATTATAGAGCAGCTCTTACTTTTTATGTGAGAGAATGGTTATTTGATTTCGTGCAAACATATTTTGCATTTTTTATATTTATAGCATAATTAAAAATTGCACCATTATCTCTCTAATCTCTTTATGAAAATCAGTTCTTTAGCTAAATTTCTTGTTGACAAACTGCCTTTTCTGCGAAATAGAAGAAAGGAAAGAGCAAGAAAGAGAAGATTCTTATTTTAAGAGCATCTTGGTGAGGCTCTTTTCATATAGCTTACTGGTATTTATTTATTATCTCTTTTGTTGGGCTCTTGCAATTTTTATTTGATATTAAGATGATTTATCTTTTTTTTTTTTTTTTTTGACTTGAGGGAGAAATTTGGGGTTCTCTTTTGTGGTGAGATTTAAGTAAATTAGAATAAAATGAAATTTTATGGTGCGCCCTTTTCAACCTTGCACATGTGTGGCCTTTTTATGATAAATGGGATCTTCTCCTTACCATGGATGTTAGCTATTTTTTCTTATTATATCATGTAAATCTTTGTACCTTCCTATGCTGCTTGGTCTCTTTGTTATCACTTTAAGTGTTCATGATCCCTATCACTGGATGGGGATTCTTGGTGGGTGGCTAAACACGAGAATTCAAGACAGAAAAAAGAACTTAATGAAATGCATAGAGATATGATATTACCATTTGAGAATCAAAATAACTATGTCAGTATATTAGATCGAATAAATTGATGATATAGAACAATGTAATCTTCAGTCAAATACTTCATTTTTCTTCAAGATTTATGAAATTAAAAAAAATTAAAAAATTAAAAACCAGAGAAAGAGCTATTCTACTTCAAACCAAGAAGATGGACAAAAACCTACAAACAAATACATACCTCTATATTGCTACTCTCCGCAAGCATTTTAGCAGACTCATAGTACGACATGCGCAGCATATAATCCACAAGCACACGCTTCAACCTAGTACTGCTCCACTCATCTAAACTATCCGCATCAATCCCCTCCAAGTGCTCCAGTCTTGCACGGCACCTCTGCGCCTGCAAATCCTCAGACGCAAAACCATCCTCCAGCTGAACTTAACAAAAAATATCATTAGGGTTACGAATCAGAAAAAGCAAAAGACAAATGCAGAAACAAAACACGAACCTTACGCTTGAGGCCTTGAAGCCTGGAAACGAGTGATGTGAGATGGCTAACAGCCTCCTCCCTCGAAATATCATCGCGGTCAACAGCATCAGCGACCCCCGAAAGAACGGCAGCCACCTCCTTCTCCGCAAAACGATGGTTGGCTCTTATCGTCTTCTTTAAGTGCTCAAGAGGCACGCGAAGAAACTGGTGTTCTAGTTTGACAGATTCCACCGTATGGACGAGGGTCGTCGGTGTCTGAAACGCTGCCGCCGGGATGAAGGC
>NW_018164520.1:520708-529418 GCF_001263595.1 Phalaenopsis equestris | reverse complement strand
GTGGGCAGCGGCGGCGGCGGTGGCGTCGCCGTTGGAGGTCGGCTCTGTGTTCATCTCCATTGACACGGGAAAGGAGCGATGTAAGATCTGGTACAGCTCCGATTGATCAGAGGAGTTAGAGATAGAGAGCACAGAGCTGAAGATTGTTTGCCTCTCGTCGTCCCCCACCTCTTCTCCTTCTCACGGAGCACGGCGACTGTGCCGAGAGTTGCACCGTAAGAGAGAATGGGTGTGTGATTGGGCGGCTGTGATTTAGCCGATTGTGCATCTCAACCATCCATTCATCTATTTCCATGCGCAAAGCATCAATCTTAATGAGGCAGGATAGAAAGTGAAAAAACATTGAAATGAAAGATTTTCCACACCTAACAAACATTACATATTGTATAAATCAAAGTTGTCTACATGGATCTCAAAGCAAATGAACGACCCTCATGACAGTCACCAAAGTTGTCTACATAGATCTCAAAGCAAATGAACGACCCTCATGACAGTCAAATAATTGGGGTGTCTTACTGTCCCACAACCAACTGTGTAATCAAAGATCGGCTTGCACATTATGACGAGAGGTTTGAACGGCAGATCACGACTGCAGTCTCGACCGACCAGAGCACAGACAGAAACCCTTGATCGCTGCCAACCGGCTGACCCACTTTTGTCGCTACACACGAGATCGACACTCAACCGACCAACCAGGCCATGGCGCAGTCGTCACTCAGTCGGTCGCCCCAATTGACTGAATTCAAGCAAGTTTGTCAGCCCATTACCGCCATATTAAAATTCAAATTGTCATACTTATATGGCATGAAATTCATATGATTGATTCGAACATCGATTGTATTAAGAGCGGCGGTTTCCATAACTGCTCCCTTCTTTCTTTAATTGTACAAAAAATTCATTTATAAATTGTAGGTAAATATACGAATAAAAGACCTCTCCCGAGTTTCTCTATGGGAAATTCTGAACTTATTCTACTCTCTTGCCCTCATTCCTTATTCGATGGTTCTAACTCTTGGGGCTTGTTCATAAATGACAATTTAACATTCAACATCTTAAAATGTGGTGGGGCGAGCGTGGATCATGTCATAAACGAGAAGTGGAAAAGACTACGAAGGAAAAACTTCCCAAAAAAGAGATGTTACACATGAAACCGGTAGAGATGCTACTCAATTGAACTCCCGTGCATAAGTAAAGGGCCTACAAACTGAAATGACCCTTATTATGGAGGAATTTCAGGTCCTCTGGGCAGCAATAACTCAGAGGAACGACCAGATGCCTCGTCTGAAAATAGAACCTCAGCATGCCCGTCCCCAAAGGGCCATACGGGGGAACCCACCTATTCCAGACAACCAAGCCAGCAACCAGCGAATAGAGGGACAAGGCGAGCTCCAACACACTAACACAGGCGAACAGGCGGTGGGCAGAGCAGATGTGAATATCTGTCTGACCGCTCGCAGGAGGGGCTTTTATTCGCCAAATCAAAGCGACGGTAACCCTACCCAAGCTAAGGATCTCTCACTAAGATTCTTACCAATGGATAACCGACCCGACCGACCGCGTAACATCGTTCGAGTCATCTGTCAGCTTACTCCAGATCGATAACCCATAATGTGCCCCCGAATGAGCTAGCCCTTTGGTGGTTCAACGGTCTGTCAACCGAACCATCCAAAGTTACTACAAATTTAAAAGACTTCGTTTCTCACTTCTCAAATGTACAAAAATCAAGGAAAGACTTTGACACCCAGCTCAACCTCAAGCAAGGAGAAAATGAGAGCCTATGGGCCTACATCACCTGCTTCCAGAATAAGATGTTGGAAGTTAGAGACCTAAAGCCTGATATAGCCGAAATAGCTTTGAAAAGAGAAGTCTGACGCAAGCGGCTCAGGTATAACCTAAATCTACTACTTTCGCAGAGGTATTGAAGATGACGAATGAGCACATACTCGCCGAAGAAGACCTTCAGGGCTCCCCAAAGGGTAAGTCAAAGTCGCCCATACCATCCCTCAAAGAAGTGAAAAGAACAGGGTGAATCACGGAAGGTCAAGGACAATCAGTCCTCCACCGACCACAACAAGTCTCAGCGGAGAAATGATCGAGGGCGACATGACAGAAAGTTGTGCTTTGACCAACAATCGACTCAATACTATGAGAGACCACATGTTTATTGGGAAATGTAAGATTTGACACCCCTCAACCTATCAATGGTCGAAATAATCCAAGCCGGGGAATTTTTCGGTCAACGCCTCGAAGGTGTAGTTGGAGGGGTTTAATCTTATATTGAATGTTTTGAGTGTTCTGAAGGTTTCCTTTAGATTTTCAATGTGTTGCTCAGCTAACTTACTCTCAACTAAAACATTGTCTATATACACCAAAATATTCTTCCCTTTCTTTTTAGAAAAAAATTACATCCATCAGACGTTGATAGGTCCCCCAGCATTATTAAGCACAGAGGGCATTATTAAAACAAAATATGTTTTTTGTAGTAACAAACGTCATTTTTTCCATGTCGGTCATGTAAATTTTTATTTGGTGGTAGCCGAGCTAAGCCTCAAGGAAACTCATTACTGAGCATCTAATTTTGCGCCCACCAATGTGTCAATCTTCGGCAAGAGATAGGTGTCCTTAGAGCTAGCAGCTTTGAGGTTGGTTAAATCGACGCAAATATGCCGCTTGTAGTTCGCTTTCTTCATCATCACGAAATTTGAGAGCCAAGTTGGGTACCGGACTTCGCGCTGCCGCTTGTAGAAATTTGAGAGCCAAGTTGGGTACCGGACTTCGCGGACGTAGCTAGCGTCTGGTAGCCTCTGCACCTCCACCATTATTGGTTCGGCCAGAGTTATGGTGATCAACCAAATGTTCTACTAGACCGGCCGAGAATAGAGGCTAATGTTCAGTCGACGGATGTTGCATCAATTGAAACACTAAGCATTTTTGTTGTAGTCCAAGCAAACACCTCCCAATGCTCCTGGAGCGTCCGTATCAGTTGATTTATTGACCCTTCATCAAAATGTTCTCTGATTAAGAGGATCTTACTGGGTTCTTCATCAGACACAGGAACCTGGAGGATGGCCTCACTGGTCTCAAGACACCCCTCCTTCTAGATTTGGAAATTTAGTGGTTTGTGGTCAACTTTTGAGATCACTCGAAAATAGCACCTTTTAAATTGCTCCAAGTTCCCTCGGACTCTGATCTCCCCGTCATCCAGAAATTTTACAGCCACATGGTAGATAAAAATCACCGTCTGGTAGTTGTTCAGGAGTGATCATCTAAAGATAACGTTGTAGGTCGGTGGAGATTCCGCAACGAGAAAATCCTTTGTGTTGTAGTGTTGCTTTCCTCGTTCCCCCCAAGAGGTAGCTAGGGCAATGAGGCCCAACACCTCCTTCCTTTCCCTGAAGAATCCAAACTACTGACCGGTTGGTGCTGCCAACTGATGATCGGTCTTCAGGCTGATATTATCGAACATCATTTTAAACAGAACATTGACTGAACTCGCTATATCAACGAGAATACTACTCACCTGGTAGTTGTTGATTAACGTCGTGACGACCATCGACTCATTGTAGGGGTTCCCCCTTCGGTGGGAGATATGCATTTGTAAAAATAATTGATAAATGGTTACATGTATATGAAACGACGGAGCATATCTCTCCCGCATACTGTCTTTTCAAGCCAAAGGGTTGGCGTCCTCCCCCAAAGATGATCATCAGAGGGAGGTGCTTTATTCGTATATTTCGCTCTAATTTATATAAGCGTGTTTTGTACAATTACATAAAATAGAGAGTATTAAGTAAACCATTCTTAATTCATTTGATGTTTGAATCATTCATATGAATTTCATACCATATATATATTACAATTTAAACTAGGGAGCTAAGTTTGCTTTTAAATCACTATCACCACATGCTTCCAAACGAATCGAAGGCAATTTTTTAAGAAAATCAAGGTGAATATATATGTATCGATGTATAGATGATCAAATGAGAGAAAATTATGTAATTTAAAGTTGTAAAGATCTCATTTAAAGCAATATTTGATTTAATCCATGTTTTGAATCATATAAATTGCCTTAAGACATGCAAAGTTGTCCAACATTGCCAAATATATATATATATATCAAGGTGAGAATATATGTATCAATGCATAGAAGATCAAATGAGAGAAAATTATGTAATTTAAAGTTGTAAAGATCTCATTTAAAGCAATATTTGATTTAATCCATGTTTTGAATCATATAAATTGCCTTAAGACATGCAAAGTTGTCCAACATTGTCAAATATATATATCAAGGTGAATATATATGTATCAATGTATAGATGATCAAATGAGACAAAATTATGTAATTTAAAGTTGTAAAGATGTCATTTAAAGCAATATTTGATTCAATCCATGTTTTAAATCATATAAATTGCATTAAGACATGCAAGTTGTCCAAAATTGTCAAATATACATAAGTTTAAAGGCCCGCATGTGCTCCAATCAATATATTACACACTCAATTACTAGGTTTGAAAATGTTGCGCGGGTTAATCAGATAGTTTTATCTTTATGACAATGTTATAAGTCCTACTCAACTAGTATGATCCTCCTTCTCTTAAGGACTAAAGTCGATGAGTCTGTAATTTCAAAATAAACATCTAAATCCTAAAATAAGAATTTATAAATCCAATCACACAGTCTGATTCTTGTACATAGAAGGATATGAGTCAACATGATTTATACTTTGAAAAGCTTAAACTAACAAAACTAAATATCCCCAATTCAAATATAAAATTTTAAAATGTTCAAATCCACGATAATGATCATGTTGATCGAGGATTTCAATCGGAGAGGTCAATCTTTTAAATCAAGATTTTCAAAGTAACAAAACAAATATCAAGCTAAAATTTAATTACTAAAGTTAAAAAACTAAAATTGAAACACTCAAATATATAGTGTGTGTGTGTATATATATATATATATATATATATTCACTATCAAAGTAATTGCATGTCAGTATGAAATGACCCAAGTTCTCTATCTGCGTGGTTCTGCTGCCAAATGACACCACAAAATGACAGTCATGATCAAAGCCCTATGATCGGGTGGTTGCCGCCAAATGACAACATTATATTACAGTCACGACCACAACACGTATGTTCCCCAACATCATTCCTCCATTTAAGTGGTGAATCCTAAATATACAATTGATTGTCACAAATTTTTTTCTTAGCTAAGATCGATTTAAATTTGTTCCTTTAGACAAATATCCATCTCAAATCTACAAAAATATCTTAGGTGACACAACGCATGGCAGCTGACAAGAATACTTCTTTCATGTTAGGTCGACTATCTTCTCAAACTAAGTAAATTGGGGACCATAACGACCAAAGATAATGAAACCTTGAGATCTTGATTGAGTTTCGTCTGCATTCCCCCACCGTCCGTTTTAAGCTTCAAGTTATGAATTCTTAAACTTATAGTATAATTATGCTATTGTTACATGTTGATTATTCGATTATTAATGACTAGCCTTAATTGAAAAAACTCTATCGTTATCGGGATGAGTGATTAACCATAGAGGCTTGCACCTCTGAGAAACCTCGAACCCCAGATCAAAAAGTCATTGCTAAATGACTGTGAAATCTCTGGATATTGTCTTATCCAGAATCCAATCTGTCTTCTAAAATTTCGACCCTTCAAATCTCTCACAAAACAAAAATAAAATTAAATGAAGAGAGTTATCGCGGGGAGCACTAACATCTAAAATTCGATATTTACATTTATAATACTTTGGTGTCACAAATTTTTACATAAAAAAAAAATTTCACAGTTAAAAGAATACGGTGTTATTTTGACATAATATTAATAACTTTAAAGTTATTCTTGCACAATATGAAAATTAAAGTATTCAATATGTAAATACATAAGAATTGTGTGGCATGTATGTATATGCCACTTCTTATTTTTAAATATTTATTTTTAAATATTTATTTAAAAATCAAAATTGAACTCCAAAATCTAAAACATCTTTCTTTGGAGAAAATTCAAAATTCATGTTTTGCGACAATTGTGAAAATAGATTTTGGGGCATTTACGTACATACCACACAATTCTTATGTATTCATATATCTAACACATTAACCTTCATATTTATATAAATAACTCTCAATTTTTTTAAAAAATCACCCAAAAATCTCATCATTATTAATTTTTTTAAAATGAAATACAATATTTTATGCATAGTTTAATGACAACAAAGTATTATAAAGGATGCATGCTGGAAAATTCATAGCAGTAGAGTAATTGATGTTCGTCTTAACGTTGCACTAGGATTCAACACACACTCAGATGAAAGTAAAAAAACCAGTTAGGACATTAGAAGTTTTTACGAGGAAAACTCATAAAAGGGAAAAAACCACAGGGTCTGACCCAATTATAAAATCTCACTATAAGTTGATGATTACAGATGTCCCTTATCTCACATGCGAGAAAATGTTATTAGCTTTCCAAGTTACAATGTTGACTGACGGTCGACGGAGGTCGGCAGTGATCGACGGTAGTCGACGACAATCAATGAAAATCGGTAGTAGTTGATGGATGTTAGCGGTGGTCGACCGCGGGCCGAGGCGGTCGATGACGGTCGACGGTGGTTGAAGGAAGTCAGTGGTGATCGGCGGTGGTCGACAGAGGTCATCGATGGTCGGTGGTGGTCGACAGAGGTCAACAATGACTGAGATGATGTTGGACTTGAACTCTTTCTCAAAGCCTCAAGTTCTCTCTCAAGTCTCTCCCTTTTATGTGAGGGTTGATATTCTATTTAGAGTGTTCTGAGTGCAATTAATGCAGGAATATGAACCATTTTGATTGGACGGTCATGATAGCTTCCCTTTATTAGATGACGTTTGATGCACATTTGAGTACCTTAACGATGTTGCAATTGAGCAATCTTGGGCTCGTTGGATTCGTCATGTCGAGACGCTCGATTCAACTATGAACTCACTACTTCGACATCCGTTTGACCATTCAAATGCCTCTAAAACTCCTCCAAAAGTGATTTAATGATTTGTTTCAGGCTTGATTTGACTCGATTTGGACTAACTTTCATATCATTAGGTCTGTCTTATCGAGTCGATCAGTTTGACTATAAGTTTGCTGACATCGGAGCTCTGGATGAATCTTAATCAAAGTTTGAATGTTTCTTGTTCAAAAAATTGCACCGAGATTTGTGCTGGATGATGAAAATTTGTCAGTGACGTATCAGTTGCCCACTATTTTCGGGCGAGACCAATTTCTTCGTCCGAAAATATCTAGATTTGGAGTTTTTCCATTTTTGTTGGGCATACAAACTTTAGATATATATACTTTATTACAGTCAATATACAAATAAAAATATTATTTATCCTAAATAGAATATTAAATCGGGCTTAACTTAGTTGGTAGTTTTCTTTGCCACCCAATATATATATATATTATTTATTTATTTATTTATTTATATTGTTGGGTATGTAAATTGGGCCGAACCCGGAACTCAGAAAACTGGACCCGTTGGCCACAGCGAAGCAGGAGGCCACCCGTCCGAGACCCAGCGGGAGCTGAGGCGGGCCCTGAATCCTGTCCGAACCAGCAAGCCTTGAACCGGACTGGCGGGATCTGAAGGAGGGAGCGGGCTGAAGCAGCGGAATTCGGCCGATCCGAAGGAAGGAGCGGGCTGAAGCAGGGGGACCTGAGCAGGACCGACAGCGGGAGCTGAATCCAAAGGGCCACAGAGAGCTGGGAACCCGAATTTAATTAATTAATTAATTAAAAAGAATCTCAAATGCCACAAAGAATTAATTGATTAAAATAATATAATTTAAAAGAGCAACTTATTAAATTCTACCATTTTTTTATTAACGATTTTAATTAATTTCAGCTAGAAAAGCAGAATTTAAAAGGTCAAAAAACTGAAGAAATATGAAATAAAAAGTTTTTTTTCTTTTAATAAATAAGTGTTTTTTTTATGACTCAAATTAATTTTGTCATGAATATGTTGGGATTTTCCATCCTATAAGTAGGCCAAGGAGAGGAGAAAAAAGGTGGAGTCCCTGTCCTTGCCTAGAAGTAATTATGTCACCAACAAATTTTCATCTTCCAGTACGCATCAGTTTTGCGCCGTCTAAGAGAATGTTTCAATCCCACAACTAAAGTACTTACGCAGTTTACTACATGACCACCAGACACAATGTTCGTGACAATGGAGCATCCCGCTCCAACACATATCGTTCTAGGGAGCAGTTACGAAGTCAAGGGCAGCATGCTTCTTCATCTTCCCGCCCTGGAAGACGCCATCCCGCCAACGAAGGTGTTTCGAGTCCTTCAATAGAAGATCAAATGCGTAGAATAGAGGAGTCTCAACTATAAATCCTACAGCTCCTACGCGGGGCTCAACAGCTACTGCCTACACCATTGGATGAAATTTGTTTACCATTAACTCCGCGACGTACGAGAAAAATATCGCTCGGAGGAACTCGTACCGGCCCGCCTCCTCAAGAAGGAACACATCCCCTGTCAGCTCGTGATGCTGAACTCCTAGATACCGCAAGTTCCACTCATCCATCTGGTACAGCTCACCCAACATTGTCACATCTTCCTGCTATTCCAGATAATGTCATTTGTAAAGAGTTCCCCTTAAAAAAAAAAAAGAATCGCTTCTACGCTCACCGTAACATCCATGAATCTTCTCTCTTAA